>NW_027442240.1:0-160179 GCF_048569485.1 Anomaloglossus baeobatrachus
TTTTGGAGAAAAATGTGTTCATTTCATGTATGCGCGAAATGCCTTAAAAATGGCTTTAAAATGGATTTGGAGCATGGAGACGATTATCTCGGGATTGCAAGATAACCAAACAAAACTTTTAGTGGATTTCTACTTATTTTATTAAATATCATCTCCACCAAACAGGACAAGCTTGCATCTGTTATAGTTTTGGAGAAAAATGTGTTCATTTCATGTATGCGCGAAATGCCTTAAAAATGGCTTTAAAATGGATTTGGAGCATGGAGACGATTATCTCGGGATTGCAAGATAACCAAACAAAACTTTTAGTGGATTTCTACTTATTTTATTAAATATCATCTCCACCAAACAGGACAAGCTTGCATCTGTTATAGTTTTGGAGAAAAACTGTGTTCATTTCATGTATGCGCGAAATGCCTTAAAAATGGCTTTAAAATGGATTTGGAGCATGGAGACGATTATCTCGGGATTGCAAGATAACCAAACAAAACTTTTAGTGGATTTCTACTTATTTTATTAAATATCATCTCCACCAAACAGGACAAGCTTGCATCTGTTATAGTTTTGGAGAAAAATGTGTTCATTTCATGTATGCGCGAAATGCCTTAAAAATGGCTTTAAAATGGATTTGGAGCATGGAGACGATTATCTCGGGATTGCAAGATAACCAAACAAAACTTTTAGTGGATTTCTACTTATTTTATTAAATATCATCTCCACCAAACAGGACAAGCTTGCATCTGTTATAGTTTTGGAGAAAAATGTGTTCATTTCATGTATGCGCGAAATGCCTTAAAAATGGCTTTAAAATGGATTTGGAGCATGGAGACGATTATCTCGGGATTGCAAGATAACCAAACAAAACTTTTAGTGGATTTCTACTTATTTTATTAAATATCATCTCCACCAAACAGGACAAGCTTGCATCTGTTATAGTTTTGGAGAAAAATGTGTTCATTTCATGTATGCGCGAAATGCCTTAAAAATGGCTTTAAAATGGATTTGGAGCATGGAGACGATTATCTCGGGATTGCAAGATAACCAAACAAAACTTTTAGTGGATTTCTACTTATTTTATTAAATATCATCTCCACCAAACAGGACAAGCTTGCATCTGTTATAGTTTTGGAGAAAAATGTGTTCATTTCATGTATGCGCGAAATGCCTTAAAAATGGCTTTAAAATGGATTTGGAGCATGGAGACGATTATCTCGGGATTGCAAGATAACCAAACAAAACTTTTAGTGGATTTCTACTTATTTTATTAAATATCATCTCCACCAAACAGGACAAGCTTGCATCTGTTATAGTTTTGGAGAAAAATGTGTTCATTTCATGTATGCGCGAAATGCCTTAAAAATGGCTTTAAAATGGATTTGGAGCATGGAGACGATTATCTCGGGATTGCAAGATAACCAAACAAAACTTTTAGTGGATTTCTACTTATTTTATTAAATATCATCTCCACCAAACAGGACAAGCTTGCATCTGTTATAGTTTTGGAGAAAAATGTGTTCATTTCATGTATGCGCGAAATGCCTTAAAAATGGCTTTAAAATGGATTTGGAGCATGGAGACGATTATCTCGGGATTGCAAGATAACCAAACAAAACTTTTAGTGGATTTCTACTTATTTTATTAAATATCATCTCCACCAAACAGGACAAGCTTGCATCTGTTATAGTTTTGGAGAAAAATGTGTTCATTTCATGTATGCGCGAAATGCCTTAAAAATGGCTTTAAAATGGATTTGGAGCATGGAGACGATTATCTCGGGATTGCAAGATAACCAAACAAAACTTTTAGTGGATTTCTACTTATTTTATTAAATATCATCTCCACCAAACAGGACAAGCTTGCATCTGTTATAGTTTTGGAGAAAAATGTGTTCATTTCATGTATGCGCGAAATGCCTTAAAAATGGCTTTAAAATGGATTTGGAGCATGGAGACGATTATCTCGGGATTGCAAGATAACCAAACAAAACTTTTAGTGGATTTCTACTTATTTTATTAAATATCATCTCCACCAAACAGGACAAGCTTGCATCTGTTATAGTTTTGGAGAAAAATGTGTTCATTTCATGTATGCGCGAAATGCCTTAAAAATGGCTTTAAAATGGATTTGGAGCATGGAGACGATTATCTCGGGATTGCAAGATAACCAAACAAAACTTTTAGTGGATTTCTACTTATTTTATTAAATATCATCTCCACCAAACAGGACAAGCTTGCATCTGTTATAGTTTTGGAGAAAAATGTGTTCATTTCATGTATGCGCGAAATGCCTTAAAAATGGCTTTAAAATGGATTTGGAGCATGGAGACGATTATCTCGGGATTGCAAGATAACCAAACAAAACTTTTAGTGGATTTCTACTTATTTTATTAAATATCATCTCCACCAAACAGGACAAGCTTGCATCTGTTATAGTTTTGGAGAAAAATGTGTTCATTTCATGTATGCGCGAAATGCCTTAAAAATGGCTTTAAAATGGATTTGGAGCATGGAGACGATTATCTCGGGATTGCAAGATAACCAAACAAAACTTTTAGTGGATTTCTACTTATTTTATTAAATATCATCTCCACCAAACAGGACAAGCTTGCATCTGTTATAGTTTTGGAGAAAAATGTGTTCATTTCATGTATGCGCGAAATGCCTTAAAAATGGCTTTAAAATGGATTTGGAGCATGGAGACGATTATCTCGGGATTGCAAGATAACCAAACAAAACTTTTAGTGGATTTCTACTTATTTTATTAAATATCATCTCCACCAAACAGGACAAGCTTGCATCTGTTATAGTTTTGGAGAAAAATGTGTTCATTTCATGTATGCGCGAAATGCCTTAAAAATGGCTTTAAAATGGATTTGGAGCATGGAGACGATTATCTCGGGATTGCAAGATAACCAAACAAAACTTTTAGTGGATTTCTACTTATTTTATTAAATATCATCTCCACCAAACAGGACAAGCTTGCATCTGTTATAGTTTTGGAGAAAAATGTGTTCATTTCATGTATGCGCGAAATGCCTTAAAAATGGCTTTAAAATGGATTTGGAGCATGGAGACGATTATCTCGGGATTGCAAGATAACCAAACAAAACTTTTAGTGGATTTCTACTTATTTTATTAAATATCATCTCCACCAAACAGGACAAGCTTGCATCTGTTATAGTTTTGGAGAAAAATGTGTTCATTTCATGTATGCGCGAAATGCCTTAAAAATGGCTTTAAAATGGATTTGGAGCATGGAGACGATTATCTCGGGATTGCAAGATAACCAAACAAAACTTTTAGTGGATTTCTACTTATTTTATTAAATATCATCTCCACCAAACAGGACAAGCTTGCATCTGTTATAGTTTTGGAGAAAAATGTGTTCATTTCATGTATGCGCGAAATGCCTTAAAAATGGCTTTAAAATGGATTTGGAGCATGGAGACGATTATCTCGGGATTGCAAGATAACCAAACAAAACTTTTAGTGGATTTCTACTTATTTTATTAAATATCATCTCCACCAAACAGGACAAGCTTGCATCTGTTATAGTTTTGGAGAAAAATGTGTTCATTTCATGTATGCGCGAAATGCCTTAAAAATGGCTTTAAAATGGATTTGGAGCATGGAGACGATTATCTCGGGATTGCAAGATAACCAAACAAAACTTTTAGTGGATTTCTACTTATTTTATTAAATATCATCTCCACCAAACAGGACAAGCTTGCATCTGTTATAGTTTTGGAGAAAAATGTGTTCATTTCATGTATGCGCGAAATGCCTTAAAAATGGCTTTAAAATGGATTTGGAGCATGGAGACGATTATCTCGGGATTGCAAGATAACCAAACAAAACTTTTAGTGGATTTCTACTTATTTTATTAAATATCATCTCCACCAAACAGGACAAGCTTGCATCTGTTATAGTTTTGGAGAAAAATGTGTTCATTTCATGTATGCGCGAAATGCCTTAAAAATGGCTTTAAAATGGATTTGGAGCATGGAGACGATTATCTCGGGATTGCAAGATAACCAAACAAAACTTTTAGTGGATTTCTACTTATTTTATTAAATATCATCTCCACCAAACAGGACAAGCTTGCATCTGTTATAGTTTTGGAGAAAAATGTGTTCATTTCATGTATGCGCGAAATGCCTTAAAAATGGCTTTAAAATGGATTTGGAGCATGGAGACGATTATCTCGGGATTGCAAGATAACCAAACAAAACTTTTAGTGGATTTCTACTTATTTTATTAAATATCATCTCCACCAAACAGGACAAGCTTGCATCTGTTATAGTTTTGGAGAAAAATGTGTTCATTTCATGTATGCGCGAAATGCCTTAAAAATGGCTTTAAAATGGATTTGGAGCATGGAGACGATTATCTCGGGATTGCAAGATAACCAAACAAAACTTTTAGTGGATTTCTACTTATTTTATTAAATATCATCTCCACCAAACAGGACAAGCTTGCATCTGTTATAGTTTTGGAGAAAAATGTGTTCATTTCATGTATGCGCGAAATGCCTTAAAAATGGCTTTAAAATGGATTTGGAGCATGGAGACGATTATCTCGGGATTGCAAGATAACCAAACAAAACTTTTAGTGGATTTCTACTTATTTTATTAAATATCATCTCCACCAAACAGGACAAGCTTGCATCTGTTATAGTTTTGGAGAAAAATGTGTTCATTTCATGTATGCGCGAAATGCCTTAAAAATGGCTTTAAAATGGATTTGGAGCATGGAGACGATTATCTCGGGATTGCAAGATAACCAAACAAAACTTTTAGTGGATTTCTACTTATTTTATTAAATATCATCTCCACCAAACAGGACAAGCTTGCATCTGTTATAGTTTTGGAGAAAAATGTGTTCATTTCATGTATGCGCGAAATGCCTTAAAAATGGCTTTAAAATGGATTTGGAGCATGGAGACGATTATCTCGGGATTGCAAGATAACCAAACAAAACTTTTAGTGGATTTCTACTTATTTTATTAAATATCATCTCCACCAAACAGGACAAGCTTGCATCTGTTATAGTTTTGGAGAAAAATGTGTTCATTTCATGTATGCGCGAAATGCCTTAAAAATGGCTTTAAAATGGATTTGGAGCATGGAGACGATTATCTCGGGATTGCAAGATAACCAAACAAAACTTTTAGTGGATTTCTACTTATTTTATTAAATATCATCTCCACCAAACAGGACAAGCTTGCATCTGTTATAGTTTTGGAGAAAAATGTGTTCATTTCATGTATGCGCGAAATGCCTTAAAAATGGCTTTAAAATGGATTTGGAGCATGGAGACGATTATCTCGGGATTGCAAGATAACCAAACAAAACTTTTAGTGGATTTCTACTTATTTTATTAAATATCATCTCCACCAAACAGGACAAGCTTGCATCTGTTATAGTTTTGGAGAAAAATGTGTTCATTTCATGTATGCGCGAAATGCCTTAAAAATGGCTTTAAAATGGATTTGGAGCATGGAGACGATTATCTCGGGATTGCAAGATAACCAAACAAAACTTTTAGTGGATTTCTACTTATTTTATTAAATATCATCTCCACCAAACAGGACAAGCTTGCATCTGTTATAGTTTTGGAGAAAAATGTGTTCATTTCATGTATGCGCGAAATGCCTTAAAAATGGCTTTAAAATGGATTTGGAGCATGGAGACGATTATCTCGGGATTGCAAGATAACCAAACAAAACTTTTAGTGGATTTCTACTTATTTTATTAAATATCATCTCCACCAAACAGGACAAGCTTGCATCTGTTATAGTTTTGGAGAAAAATGTGTTCATTTCATGTATGCGCGAAATGCCTTAAAAATGGCTTTAAAATGGATTTGGAGCATGGAGACGATTATCTCGGGATTGCAAGATAACCAAACAAAACTTTTAGTGGATTTCTACTTATTTTATTAAATATCATCTCCACCAAACAGGACAAGCTTGCATCTGTTATAGTTTTGGAGAAAAATGTGTTCATTTCATGTATGCGCGAAATGCCTTAAAAATGGCTTTAAAATGGATTTGGAGCATGGAGACGATTATCTCGGGATTGCAAGATAACCAAACAAAACTTTTAGTGGATTTCTACTTATTTTATTAAATATCATCTCCACCAAACAGGACAAGCTTGCATCTGTTATAGTTTTGGAGAAAAATGTGTTCATTTCATGTATGCGCGAAATGCCTTAAAAATGGCTTTAAAATGGATTTGGAGCATGGAGACGATTATCTCGGGATTGCAAGATAACCAAACAAAACTTTTAGTGGATTTCTACTTATTTTATTAAATATCATCTCCACCAAACAGGACAAGCTTGCATCTGTTATAGTTTTGGAGAAAAATGTGTTCATTTCATGTATGCGCGAAATGCCTTAAAAATGGCTTTAAAATGGATTTGGAGCATGGAGACGATTATCTCGGGATTGCAAGATAACCAAACAAAACTTTTAGTGGATTTCTACTTATTTTATTAAATATCATCTCCACCAAACAGGACAAGCTTGCATCTGTTATAGTTTTGGAGAAAAATGTGTTCATTTCATGTATGCGCGAAATGCCTTAAAAATGGCTTTAAAATGGATTTGGAGCATGGAGACGATTATCTCGGGATTGCAAGATAACCAAACAAAACTTTTAGTGGATTTCTACTTATTTTATTAAATATCATCTCCACCAAACAGGACAAGCTTGCATCTGTTATAGTTTTGGAGAAAAATGTGTTCATTTCATGTATGCGCGAAATGCCTTAAAAATGGCTTTAAAATGGATTTGGAGCATGGAGACGATTATCTCGGGATTGCAAGATAACCAAACAAAACTTTTAGTGGATTTCTACTTATTTTATTAAATATCATCTCCACCAAACAGGACAAGCTTGCATCTGTTATAGTTTTGGAGAAAAATGTGTTCATTTCATGTATGCGCGAAATGCCTTAAAAATGGCTTTAAAATGGATTTGGAGCATGGAGACGATTATCTCGGGATTGCAAGATAACCAAACAAAACTTTTAGTGGATTTCTACTTATTTTATTAAATATCATCTCCACCAAACAGGACAAGCTTGCATCTGTTATAGTTTTGGAGAAAAATGTGTTCATTTCATGTATGCGCGAAATGCCTTAAAAATGGCTTTAAAATGGATTTGGAGCATGGAGACGATTATCTCGGGATTGCAAGATAACCAAACAAAACTTTTAGTGGATTTCTACTTATTTTATTAAATATCATCTCCACCAAACAGGACAAGCTTGCATCTGTTATAGTTTTGGAGAAAAATGTGTTCATTTCATGTATGCGCGAAATGCCTTAAAAATGGCTTTAAAATGGATTTGGAGCATGGAGACGATTATCTCGGGATTGCAAGATAACCAAACAAAACTTTTAGTGGATTTCTACTTATTTTATTAAATATCATCTCCACCAAACAGGACAAGCTTGCATCTGTTATAGTTTTGGAGAAAAATGTGTTCATTTCATGTATGCGCGAAATGCCTTAAAAATGGCTTTAAAATGGATTTGGAGCATGGAGACGATTATCTCGGGATTGCAAGATAACCAAACAAAACTTTTAGTGGATTTCTACTTATTTTATTAAATATCATCTCCACCAAACAGGACAAGCTTGCATCTGTTATAGTTTTGGAGAAAAATGTGTTCATTTCATGTATGCGCGAAATGCCTTAAAAATGGCTTTAAAATGGATTTGGAGCATGGAGACGATTATCTCGGGATTGCAAGATAACCAAACAAAACTTTTAGTGGATTTCTACTTATTTTATTAAATATCATCTCCACCAAACAGGACAAGCTTGCATCTGTTATAGTTTTGGAGAAAAATGTGTTCATTTCATGTATGCGCGAAATGCCTTAAAAATGGCTTTAAAATGGATTTGGAGCATGGAGACGATTATCTCGGGATTGCAAGATAACCAAACAAAACTTTTAGTGGATTTCTACTTATTTTATTAAATATCATCTCCACCAAACAGGACAAGCTTGCATCTGTTATAGTTTTGGAGAAAAATGTGTTCATTTCATGTATGCGCGAAATGCCTTAAAAATGGCTTTAAAATGGATTTGGAGCATGGAGACGATTATCTCGGGATTGCAAGATAACCAAACAAAACTTTTAGTGGATTTCTACTTATTTTATTAAATATCATCTCCACCAAACAGGACAAGCTTGCATCTGTTATAGTTTTGGAGAAAAATGTGTTCATTTCATGTATGCGCGAAATGCCTTAAAAATGGCTTTAAAATGGATTTGGAGCATGGAGACGATTATCTCGGGATTGCAAGATAACCAAACAAAACTTTTAGTGGATTTCTACTTATTTTATTAAATATCATCTCCACCAAACAGGACAAGCTTGCATCTGTTATAGTTTTGGAGAAAAATGTGTTCATTTCATGTATGCGCGAAATGCCTTAAAAATGGCTTTAAAATGGATTTGGAGCATGGAGACGATTATCTCGGGATTGCAAGATAACCAAACAAAACTTTTAGTGGATTTCTACTTATTTTATTAAATATCATCTCCACCAAACAGGACAAGCTTGCATCTGTTATAGTTTTGGAGAAAAATGTGTTCATTTCATGTATGCGCGAAATGCCTTAAAAATGGCTTTAAAATGGATTTGGAGCATGGAGACGATTATCTCGGGATTGCAAGATAACCAAACAAAACTTTTAGTGGATTTCTACTTATTTTATTAAATATCATCTCCACCAAACAGGACAAGCTTGCATCTGTTATAGTTTTGGAGAAAAATGTGTTCATTTCATGTATGCGCGAAATGCCTTAAAAATGGCTTTAAAATGGATTTGGAGCATGGAGACGATTATCTCGGGATTGCAAGATAACCAAACAAAACTTTTAGTGGATTTCTACTTATTTTATTAAATATCATCTCCACCAAACAGGACAAGCTTGCATCTGTTATAGTTTTGGAGAAAAATGTGTTCATTTCATGTATGCGCGAAATGCCTTAAAAATGGCTTTAAAATGGATTTGGAGCATGGAGACGATTATCTCGGGATTGCAAGATAACCAAACAAAACTTTTAGTGGATTTCTACTTATTTTATTAAATATCATCTCCACCAAACAGGACAAGCTTGCATCTGTTATAGTTTTGGAGAAAAATGTGTTCATTTCATGTATGCGCGAAATGCCTTAAAAATGGCTTTAAAATGGATTTGGAGCATGGAGACGATTATCTCGGGATTGCAAGATAACCAAACAAAACTTTTAGTGGATTTCTACTTATTTTATTAAATATCATCTCCACCAAACAGGACAAGCTTGCATCTGTTATAGTTTTGGAGAAAAATGTGTTCATTTCATGTATGCGCGAAATGCCTTAAAAATGGCTTTAAAATGGATTTGGAGCATGGAGACGATTATCTCGGGATTGCAAGATAACCAAACAAAACTTTTAGTGGATTTCTACTTATTTTATTAAATATCATCTCCACCAAACAGGACAAGCTTGCATCTGTTATAGTTTTGGAGAAAAATGTGTTCATTTCATGTATGCGCGAAATGCCTTAAAAATGGCTTTAAAATGGATTTGGAGCATGGAGACGATTATCTCGGGATTGCAAGATAACCAAACAAAACTTTTAGTGGATTTCTACTTATTTTATTAAATATCATCTCCACCAAACAGGACAAGCTTGCATCTGTTATAGTTTTGGAGAAAAATGTGTTCATTTCATGTATGCGCGAAATGCCTTAAAAATGGCTTTAAAATGGATTTGGAGCATGGAGACGATTATCTCGGGATTGCAAGATAACCAAACAAAACTTTTAGTGGATTTCTACTTATTTTATTAAATATCATCTCCACCAAACAGGACAAGCTTGCATCTGTTATAGTTTTGGAGAAAAATGTGTTCATTTCATGTATGCGCGAAATGCCTTAAAAATGGCTTTAAAATGGATTTGGAGCATGGAGACGATTATCTCGGGATTGCAAGATAACCAAACAAAACTTTTAGTGGATTTCTACTTATTTTATTAAATATCATCTCCACCAAACAGGACAAGCTTGCATCTGTTATAGTTTTGGAGAAAAATGTGTTCATTTCATGTATGCGCGAAATGCCTTAAAAATGGCTTTAAAATGGATTTGGAGCATGGAGACGATTATCTCGGGATTGCAAGATAACCAAACAAAACTTTTAGTGGATTTCTACTTATTTTATTAAATATCATCTCCACCAAACAGGACAAGCTTGCATCTGTTATAGTTTTGGAGAAAAATGTGTTCATTTCATGTATGCGCGAAATGCCTTAAAAATGGCTTTAAAATGGATTTGGAGCATGGAGACGATTATCTCGGGATTGCAAGATAACCAAACAAAACTTTTAGTGGATTTCTACTTATTTTATTAAATATCATCTCCACCAAACAGGACAAGCTTGCATCTGTTATAGTTTTGGAGAAAAATGTGTTCATTTCATGTATGCGCGAAATGCCTTAAAAATGGCTTTAAAATGGATTTGGAGCATGGAGACGATTATCTCGGGATTGCAAGATAACCAAACAAAACTTTTAGTGGATTTCTACTTATTTTATTAAATATCATCTCCACCAAACAGGACAAGCTTGCATCTGTTATAGTTTTGGAGAAAAATGTGTTCATTTCATGTATGCGCGAAATGCCTTAAAAATGGCTTTAAAATGGATTTGGAGCATGGAGACGATTATCTCGGGATTGCAAGATAACCAAACAAAACTTTTAGTGGATTTCTACTTATTTTATTAAATATCATCTCCACCAAACAGGACAAGCTTGCATCTGTTATAGTTTTGGAGAAAAATGTGTTCATTTCATGTATGCGCGAAATGCCTTAAAAATGGCTTTAAAATGGATTTGGAGCATGGAGACGATTATCTCGGGATTGCAAGATAACCAAACAAAACTTTTAGTGGATTTCTACTTATTTTATTAAATATCATCTCCACCAAACAGGACAAGCTTGCATCTGTTATAGTTTTGGAGAAAAATGTGTTCATTTCATGTATGCGCGAAATGCCTTAAAAATGGCTTTAAAATGGATTTGGAGCATGGAGACGATTATCTCGGGATTGCAAGATAACCAAACAAAACTTTTAGTGGATTTCTACTTATTTTATTAAATATCATCTCCACCAAACAGGACAAGCTTGCATCTGTTATAGTTTTGGAGAAAAATGTGTTCATTTCATGTATGCGCGAAATGCCTTAAAAATGGCTTTAAAATGGATTTGGAGCATGGAGACGATTATCTCGGGATTGCAAGATAACCAAACAAAACTTTTAGTGGATTTCTACTTATTTTATTAAATATCATCTCCACCAAACAGGACAAGCTTGCATCTGTTATAGTTTTGGAGAAAAATGTGTTCATTTCATGTATGCGCGAAATGCCTTAAAAATGGCTTTAAAATGGATTTGGAGCATGGAGACGATTATCTCGGGATTGCAAGATAACCAAACAAAACTTTTAGTGGATTTCTACTTATTTTATTAAATATCATCTCCACCAAACAGGACAAGCTTGCATCTGTTATAGTTTTGGAGAAAAATGTGTTCATTTCATGTATGCGCGAAATGCCTTAAAAATGGCTTTAAAATGGATTTGGAGCATGGAGACGATTATCTCGGGATTGCAAGATAACCAAACAAAACTTTTAGTGGATTTCTACTTATTTTATTAAATATCATCTCCACCAAACAGGACAAGCTTGCATCTGTTATAGTTTTGGAGAAAAATGTGTTCATTTCATGTATGCGCGAAATGCCTTAAAAATGGCTTTAAAATGGATTTGGAGCATGGAGACGATTATCTCGGGATTGCAAGATAACCAAACAAAACTTTTAGTGGATTTCTACTTATTTTATTAAATATCATCTCCACCAAACAGGACAAGCTTGCATCTGTTATAGTTTTGGAGAAAAATGTGTTCATTTCATGTATGCGCGAAATGCCTTAAAAATGGCTTTAAAATGGATTTGGAGCATGGAGACGATTATCTCGGGATTGCAAGATAACCAAACAAAACTTTTAGTGGATTTCTACTTATTTTATTAAATATCATCTCCACCAAACAGGACAAGCTTGCATCTGTTATAGTTTTGGAGAAAAATGTGTTCATTTCATGTATGCGCGAAATGCCTTAAAAATGGCTTTAAAATGGATTTGGAGCATGGAGACGATTATCTCGGGATTGCAAGATAACCAAACAAAACTTTTAGTGGATTTCTACTTATTTTATTAAATATCATCTCCACCAAACAGGACAAGCTTGCATCTGTTATAGTTTTGGAGAAAAATGTGTTCATTTCATGTATGCGCGAAATGCCTTAAAAATGGCTTTAAAATGGATTTGGAGCATGGAGACGATTATCTCGGGATTGCAAGATAACCAAACAAAACTTTTAGTGGATTTCTACTTATTTTATTAAATATCATCTCCACCAAACAGGACAAGCTTGCATCTGTTATAGTTTTGGAGAAAAATGTGTTCATTTCATGTATGCGCGAAATGCCTTAAAAATGGCTTTAAAATGGATTTGGAGCATGGAGACGATTATCTCGGGATTGCAAGATAACCAAACAAAACTTTTAGTGGATTTCTACTTATTTTATTAAATATCATCTCCACCAAACAGGACAAGCTTGCATCTGTTATAGTTTTGGAGAAAAATGTGTTCATTTCATGTATGCGCGAAATGCCTTAAAAATGGCTTTAAAATGGATTTGGAGCATGGAGACGATTATCTCGGGATTGCAAGATAACCAAACAAAACTTTTAGTGGATTTCTACTTATTTTATTAAATATCATCTCCACCAAACAGGACAAGCTTGCATCTGTTATAGTTTTGGAGAAAAATGTGTTCATTTCATGTATGCGCGAAATGCCTTAAAAATGGCTTTAAAATGGATTTGGAGCATGGAGACGATTATCTCGGGATTGCAAGATAACCAAACAAAACTTTTAGTGGATTTCTACTTATTTTATTAAATATCATCTCCACCAAACAGGACAAGCTTGCATCTGTTATAGTTTTGGAGAAAAATGTGTTCATTTCATGTATGCGCGAAATGCCTTAAAAATGGCTTTAAAATGGATTTGGAGCATGGAGACGATTATCTCGGGATTGCAAGATAACCAAACAAAACTTTTAGTGGATTTCTACTTATTTTATTAAATATCATCTCCACCAAACAGGACAAGCTTGCATCTGTTATAGTTTTGGAGAAAAATGTGTTCATTTCATGTATGCGCGAAATGCCTTAAAAATGGCTTTAAAATGGATTTGGAGCATGGAGACGATTATCTCGGGATTGCAAGATAACCAAACAAAACTTTTAGTGGATTTCTACTTATTTTATTAAATATCATCTCCACCAAACAGGACAAGCTTGCATCTGTTATAGTTTTGGAGAAAAATGTGTTCATTTCATGTATGCGCGAAATGCCTTAAAAATGGCTTTAAAATGGATTTGGAGCATGGAGACGATTATCTCGGGATTGCAAGATAACCAAACAAAACTTTTAGTGGATTTCTACTTATTTTATTAAATATCATCTCCACCAAACAGGACAAGCTTGCATCTGTTATAGTTTTGGAGAAAAATGTGTTCATTTCATGTATGCGCGAAATGCCTTAAAAATGGCTTTAAAATGGATTTGGAGCATGGAGACGATTATCTCGGGATTGCAAGATAACCAAACAAAACTTTTAGTGGATTTCTACTTATTTTATTAAATATCATCTCCACCAAACAGGACAAGCTTGCATCTGTTATAGTTTTGGAGAAAAATGTGTTCATTTCATGTATGCGCGAAATGCCTTAAAAATGGCTTTAAAATGGATTTGGAGCATGGAGACGATTATCTCGGGATTGCAAGATAACCAAACAAAACTTTTAGTGGATTTCTACTTATTTTATTAAATATCATCTCCACCAAACAGGACAAGCTTGCATCTGTTATAGTTTTGGAGAAAAATGTGTTCATTTCATGTATGCGCGAAATGCCTTAAAAATGGCTTTAAAATGGATTTGGAGCATGGAGACGATTATCTCGGGATTGCAAGATAACCAAACAAAACTTTTAGTGGATTTCTACTTATTTTATTAAATATCATCTCCACCAAACAGGACAAGCTTGCATCTGTTATAGTTTTGGAGAAAAATGTGTTCATTTCATGTATGCGCGAAATGCCTTAAAAATGGCTTTAAAATGGATTTGGAGCATGGAGACGATTATCTCGGGATTGCAAGATAACCAAACAAAACTTTTAGTGGATTTCTACTTATTTTATTAAATATCATCTCCACCAAACAGGACAAGCTTGCATCTGTTATAGTTTTGGAGAAAAATGTGTTCATTTCATGTATGCGCGAAATGCCTTAAAAATGGCTTTAAAATGGATTTGGAGCATGGAGACGATTATCTCGGGATTGCAAGATAACCAAACAAAACTTTTAGTGGATTTCTACTTATTTTATTAAATATCATCTCCACCAAACAGGACAAGCTTGCATCTGTTATAGTTTTGGAGAAAAATGTGTTCATTTCATGTATGCGCGAAATGCCTTAAAAATGGCTTTAAAATGGATTTGGAGCATGGAGACGATTATCTCGGGATTGCAAGATAACCAAACAAAACTTTTAGTGGATTTCTACTTATTTTATTAAATATCATCTCCACCAAACAGGACAAGCTTGCATCTGTTATAGTTTTGGAGAAAAATGTGTTCATTTCATGTATGCGCGAAATGCCTTAAAAATGGCTTTAAAATGGATTTGGAGCATGGAGACGATTATCTCGGGATTGCAAGATAACCAAACAAAACTTTTAGTGGATTTCTACTTATTTTATTAAATATCATCTCCACCAAACAGGACAAGCTTGCATCTGTTATAGTTTTGGAGAAAAATGTGTTCATTTCATGTATGCGCGAAATGCCTTAAAAATGGCTTTAAAATGGATTTGGAGCATGGAGACGATTATCTCGGGATTGCAAGATAACCAAACAAAACTTTTAGTGGATTTCTACTTATTTTATTAAATATCATCTCCACCAAACAGGACAAGCTTGCATCTGTTATAGTTTTGGAGAAAAATGTGTTCATTTCATGTATGCGCGAAATGCCTTAAAAATGGCTTTAAAATGGATTTGGAGCATGGAGACGATTATCTCGGGATTGCAAGATAACCAAACAAAACTTTTAGTGGATTTCTACTTATTTTATTAAATATCATCTCCACCAAACAGGACAAGCTTGCATCTGTTATAGTTTTGGAGAAAAATGTGTTCATTTCATGTATGCGCGAAATGCCTTAAAAATGGCTTTAAAATGGATTTGGAGCATGGAGACGATTATCTCGGGATTGCAAGATAACCAAACAAAACTTTTAGTGGATTTCTACTTATTTTATTAAATATCATCTCCACCAAACAGGACAAGCTTGCATCTGTTATAGTTTTGGAGAAAAATGTGTTCATTTCATGTATGCGCGAAATGCCTTAAAAATGGCTTTAAAATGGATTTGGAGCATGGAGACGATTATCTCGGGATTGCAAGATAACCAAACAAAACTTTTAGTGGATTTCTACTTATTTTATTAAATATCATCTCCACCAAACAGGACAAGCTTGCATCTGTTATAGTTTTGGAGAAAAATGTGTTCATTTCATGTATGCGCGAAATGCCTTAAAAATGGCTTTAAAATGGATTTGGAGCATGGAGACGATTATCTCGGGATTGCAAGATAACCAAACAAAACTTTTAGTGGATTTCTACTTATTTTATTAAATATCATCTCCACCAAACAGGACAAGCTTGCATCTGTTATAGTTTTGGAGAAAAATGTGTTCATTTCATGTATGCGCGAAATGCCTTAAAAATGGCTTTAAAATGGATTTGGAGCATGGAGACGATTATCTCTGGATTGCAAGATAACCAAACAAAACTTTTAGTGGATTTCTACTTATTTTATTAAATATCATCTCCACCAAACAGGACAAGCTTGCATCTGTTATAGTTTTGGAGAAAAATGTGTTCATTTCATGTATGCGCGAAATGCCTTAAAAATGGCTTTAAAATGGATTTGGAGCATGGAGACGATTATCTCGGGATTGCAAGATAACCAAACAAAACTTTTAGTGGATTTCTACTTATTTTATTAAATATCATCTCCACCAAACAGGACAAGCTTGCATCTGTTATAGTTTTGGAGAAAAATGTGTTCATTTCATGTATGCGCGAAATGCCTTAAAAATGGCTTTAAAATGGATTTGGAGCATGGAGACGATTATCTCGGGATTGCAAGATAACCAAACAAAACTTTTAGTGGATTTCTACTTATTTTATTAAATATCATCTCCACCAAACAGGACAAGCTTGCATCTGTTATAGTTTTGGAGAAAAATGTGTTCATTTCATGTATGCGCGAAATGCCTTAAAAATGGCTTTAAAATGGATTTGGAGCATGGAGACGATTATCTCGGGATTGCAAGATAACCAAACAAAACTTTTAGTGGATTTCTACTTATTTTATTAAATATCATCTCCACCAAACAGGACAAGCTTGCATCTGTTATAGTTTTGGAGAAAAATGTGTTCATTTCATGTATGCGCGAAATGCCTTAAAAATGGCTTTAAAATGGATTTGGAGCATGGAGACGATTATCTCGGGATTGCAAGATAACCAAACAAAACTTTTAGTGGATTTCTACTTATTTTATTAAATATCATCTCCACCAAACAGGACAAGCTTGCATCTGTTATAGTTTTGGAGAAAAATGTGTTCATTTCATGTATGCGCGAAATGCCTTAAAAATGGCTTTAAAATGGATTTGGAGCATGGAGACGATTATCTCGGGATTGCAAGATAACCAAACAAAACTTTTAGTGGATTTCTACTTATTTTATTAAATATCATCTCCACCAAACAGGACAAGCTTGCATCTGTTATAGTTTTGGAGAAAAATGTGTTCATTTCATGTATGCGCGAAATGCCTTAAAAATGGCTTTAAAATGGATTTGGAGCATGGAGACGATTATCTCGGGATTGCAAGATAACCAAACAAAACTTTTAGTGGATTTCTACTTATTTTATTAAATATCATCTCCACCAAACAGGACAAGCTTGCATCTGTTATAGTTTTGGAGAAAAATGTGTTCATTTCATGTATGCGCGAAATGCCTTAAAAATGGCTTTAAAATGGATTTGGAGCATGGAGACGATTATCTCGGGATTGCAAGATAACCAAACAAAACTTTTAGTGGATTTCTACTTATTTTATTAAATATCATCTCCACCAAACAGGACAAGCTTGCATCTGTTATAGTTTTGGAGAAAAATGTGTTCATTTCATGTATGCGCGAAATGCCTTAAAAATGGCTTTAAAATGGATTTGGAGCATGGAGACGATTATCTCGGGATTGCAAGATAACCAAACAAAACTTTTAGTGGATTTCTACTTATTTTATTAAATATCATCTCCACCAAACAGGACAAGCTTGCATCTGTTATAGTTTTGGAGAAAAATGTGTTCATTTCATGTATGCGCGAAATGCCTTAAAAATGGCTTTAAAATGGATTTGGAGCATGGAGACGATTATCTCAGGATTGTTCATAAGGCACTGAGACATATACATGTTCACACCATTATAAAGAACAAAGTATAAACATTGAGGTTTTTCTCACACCCATGTTCCTGTGTTCTTTGATATGATATGTGTTCATTTCCTTCACTATATAGGATTGCAAGTTTTCCATTTGTACCTTAATGGCAATGACGCTATACAATTGAACACATATCATCCTGTTATCCATATAGGTGTGTATTTACCTGCTTGACTATTTTTGGTTGTTTGATCCAGAATGTTTCTCCAGATAGGTCATGTGGAAATTTTCTTTCCTCAGTACAAATGTTTTCACTATGGCTTTGGAAAATTTTTTTGTATGTGCATCATGGTCATTTGACCCATTGTACTCTCAAGTAGCAATATATTGTACTGTTATGTTGTACTATGTACTAATTACGTGTTTATATGGTTTTGTAACCCTTTATGATCTTAGATAACTTTATCCTTGATAAAGACCTAAAAACAAGTTCAAAACGTTGGATGAATTATCCTTTTGCACAAATAAAGAATTTTCAGCATTCTAAGAGTTCTTTTCTTACGTTATTGATCACTATAGTGTGCCAGAGCTATTTCTATTGAATTAACTCTTATTTTTTCTGAGCACCTGCTATATACACAGTGAGCCAGACATATTCAATTTTCATTCAGAAGGCAGAGGGAAGCCTTAGCAGCTGAGCCTATATCTTGGCTTGTGAGCATTAGAACAGGCCGGCGATTACAGGGTAACATGAAAAATGTCCAGCTTGCATTATGACTAGAACATGACAATATCCTTTTAAGTACTAACCTATGATGCGTTCCTAAGCAGTTGATGTTATATGTTCTACATTTCATTTTCTGCATACTTTACAAGTAGTAGAATTTGCTTTGATATAGGCAACTGGATTTTCACAATGAAAAGGCAAAGGATAACGCCCGAAAAAGACGCCATACATTATGTCAGTGCCATCACTGACAAACCTGGATTGACCATGAAATACATCAATCCCCTTAAAGGTGAGTTAAAACAAGTTTTAACTAAATTGCCTTAATATTGTCATGCATTAGAATGACTGTCTTAGGTAATGATAAATATTTTCTACAGGAAGAGGAGTGTTTGCTGAAACTGAAATCGAAAAAGGGAGTTTTGTTGCAGAATATCGAGGTGAGCTCACGTATGCACTTACGATGGTAGACAACTACTCGAGATTTATGGTTGTGGTACAAGTCAAAGATCTAATGGCCCATACTGCAGCGAAGGTCTTCCAAGCACACTTATGCAGACCTCATGGCTACTCAGAGAGAGTCCTCACAGATCAAGGCACTGCCTTTGAAGCTGAAATCTTCAAGGACTTCTGCAGCTTTTACCGATGCAGGAAGATGCGTACTACACCCTACCATGCTCAAACCAATGGTTATCAACCTGCTCAGGACTTTACCCCATATTCCAGATGTGGCCTTACAAGTGATTTATAGAGGGGTAACAATACGTTGGGATCATCGGATCTAATCTCCCTTTTTATACACCCTAAAATCTTGTTTGCGTTAGAATAAACAATAACATCATAAAGGTATAGCAGTACCGTTTCAAAGTTTCGGTGTCCCAAGCAGCATTCCATCAGCCTCTGGAAGGTTCCTGGCAAATTGCACAGCTCGAAGGGCATGCTTTTGAACTCGCAGAGACCCATCGGGGTGGCAAAGGCGGTCTTCTTCCGGTCTGCCTCAGCAACGGACACTTGCCAATAGTGACTAGTGAGATCAAGGGTAGAAAAATAATTTGCAGTTGTCAATGCAGCTAGCTATTCCTCAATACAGGGGAGTGGTGCTGTCCTTCTTCTTTAACAGGACCAACGGAGCTGCCCAGAGGCTACAACTGTCACGGATAACCCCAGCCTCCTTCATGTTGCTCAACATGTCCTTGGTACACTGGTAATGTGCAGGTAGATTTGGCTTATATCTCTCTTTGATGGGTGGGTGTGCACTTGTGGGGATGTAGTGTTTGACCCCTTTTATTTTTCAAAAGTCTAGCGGATGTTTGCTGAAGACTTGCTCGTATTCTTGCACTAGCCTGTAGACCCCCTTCTTGTGATGTGAAGGTGTGGAGTCAGTGCCTACGTGTAATTCCTTACACCACTCCTCTGGCTGACTTGGTGAGCTGTCACTGAATGGGTGGGCTGAAGCAATGGTGGATGCTGCTGT
The DNA here is from genome assembly GCF_048569485.1 of Anomaloglossus baeobatrachus. NCBI lineage: Eukaryota > Metazoa > Chordata > Amphibia > Anura > Aromobatidae > Anomaloglossus > Anomaloglossus baeobatrachus. The sequence continues at coordinate 19,872 of NW_027442240.1, forward strand.
TTGGATAGCATGTGTATCTACTGAGAACAGCTTATCAATGGTGGCAAATCGGAGCAGCTTAATCTTTTGCTCTCCGCAGTTCAACACTCTCATGGGCACTCTTCCCTTCCATATTAATGAATAAAACTATGATGTAAATAGCATATAGATACCCCACAAATGCAGATAAAAGTAGGTTATGGGAAAAGGGGGAAGAGAGAAACAGGAAAATAGTGGAATAAAGTATAACTTCCAGGTGGGAGAGGAAATGGCAGCACAGCCAGTGGAGGTGAAGCAAGGGGAGCCTGCAACTAAAGAGTTGAGAGCGTTATCACATGGTGACTGAGCCTGATTGTAACGGGAGCATAGAGGTGCCGATCCTGTCTTACCTGCGTTGGTGTAGAAGTGGGTGTCCTGTGGTGGAGTCAGCTATGTGCAGTGGTGGCCGTGGGTTCTTTTATGTGCGACCGTAGTAATAGCTGTGCCCACTTCCTGTATGGGAGTGGAATGCAGTGAGGCTAATGGAACGCACGCCTGCGCATTTGTGTTTAACGTCGCGCATGTGCAGAACGGAGAAAAGGCTGCGCTCACTTCCTAATGAAAGGGAGTGAGACGCAGCTGGGAAGGGAAGGGAAAAGATTAGGGTTTGGGGATGATGAAAGGGCTTTCTACGGGCAAGGATGGCAAAGGGTGGCAGTGACGGAAAGTCAGGCAGATGGTCCTGTCCTGTCCTGTCCGTCCGTCTTTTTGTATCATGAATTGGAAAGACTGCAAGGGGGAGGGGAGGTGCTTGTGCCCAAAAGGAGGAGTTATTCAGATTCATTGCAGTGGGCGGCGGCTGCAAAAAGTACCATTCTCCTTGTTTTTGCTCTGCAAAACAGCCTTTTCAAGGGTTTGGCTTGGGTGACAAAATGTCTTCTGTAGGCGTGGGTTTGTCTCCCTCTCCCTAAGATGTGTCCGGTATAGGCCAGGGTGCCACTCAAGGCCGTAACCAATTCGGGTTATAGCTTCTCGGCCTTTTGGCTAAGATCAAGTGTAGTTTCGGAGGACGCTACCTTGGTCGGTACTGGAAGGTGCCTGGGATTGCACGTCTGCCGGCCTTGAGGGAGTGTGTGCGCCTTCTGGTGACACATAGCCCTCTTGTGCCTGGACGGTTCCCAGGCAACGGGAGGCGATCACCTTTGTTATTTTGAAGTCCTACTGATAAACAGAAAAAAAAAAATTAAATCTGTTCTTATCAGTTTAATATCTTATACGTCCCCTCTCTAGGGACCATATATTAAATGGATTTTTAGAACAAGGAGATGGAAAAAATCTTGCTCTGTCCACTCCACGCATTGACCTGGTATTGCAGTACCTCCAGGACCGGTGCACCCCTTCTTAACCGAGTTTCCAAAAGCAGAACTCAATTCACCTGATTCAAATGAGCCTCATTAGTGAATTGAAAGAAAGCAAAAACTTTATATGCACCTCAATTTGGCCAATTCACTTTTCACACTTTCACCCTTTTTTTTTATCTTTCACACCTTTTACTTGCTTTATTGATGCAAAAGCTGTGCCAAATAGCAAACTCATCTCCACTCAACTTGACCAACTCTGCTATGTCCCGTGCAGTATCTTATTCTCAGTCTTATCTAGATCATTTGCAATTGAATAGAATAGATCCCTTTTGGACACATTGGATTCAGCTGCTGCAGTGACTGCAGGTGTTAGAAGATGCAGACTTGGCATCAGGTGCTGTCTATCAGATTCCACTCCAATTAAAGCTTCCATTGTTTTTCGGTGTTTTCTTTGAGCAATGTCTTTAGTGATCTGTTGGCTCCCTCTCCTGGAGGAAGAGTTTGCTTGCTCTTGGACTTTCAAAAAGAGAGGTCATGATAGACATTTAGCTTCTGAGCCCAATTGGGGACAGTCATGGGTGATGAATGTTTTGCAACCTGCTGCGAAGCCTGATACCGCAATATAAGGAACGTCAAATACTAAGAATGGGCGGCCTATGAAAGAATTAGTACTTTCATTAAGCATACTTAAACGGCTAATTGGGAATAGACAAACTGTAAAAAGCCCTCTGAGAAAGCCCCTCTCTATCCTTTGTCAGTAAGCTTTTCTGTAGTCTGCCTGTTGATGTATTTTCCGTTTGAACAGTGCACAACATGAAGTGACGGAACACTGGCTTGTCACAATGTCCCCCGCTGACATCACAATAGCGCTGCTGCCTAGAAAGCCAGCTGCGCAGCAGAAGTTGCTCTTTGGGTGGGATGGTGGGCTAATGTATCTATTCCTGCTTGGTGAGAGTTTGACATGATCTAGAGCAACGAGTTCCAGCGGCTAGCGGTTGATTATTGGCTGTAATGGGGCTTTCTGGCTGGTGCTAGCCTTTCTTCTTAGCACACAGGAACCACAATCCCTACACCATGCTTCGATGGATTCTCTCATCCCAGCCCAGTAAAACTACATATTTCACACAGTTATAGGCAGCCCATGGGCATTCACCTGGATTAAAACCCATAACAGCTCATAGACCAAACAATCAATCTACCACTGGACCAAAGACAGGAAGCTAAATCCACTGCCTGCGGTAACTAACTTAATCCTATAGGCTACTCACACAACAAACCCAAGAGAAAGGAAAAAAACATGGCTTCGATTATCCATCCAATGAAAACGCATAACCATTGTGAGCCATTGGACAATGCAATTGCACACATGGTGACATGGTGCACGGCCCAATGAATCAAGTCTGTACTTCATATTCACGGTTTAAGCCCTTGGGTTTTAATGTGTCCAGAGTACATATCCAGAAAGATTCCCTTTTTTTGTGCTAAGCACAAGTCAACAATACATTGTAAGCAGATTCTATTACCAGTCCCACACCATTTTGTGACGCATAATCACACAGTGGCCCAATTAAGATTCCAAGTCATCGAACATGTCCCAGCCATACGCAGAGGAGGCAATAGAATTAGGAAGCTCAAAGAAAGGGAATCTTTCTGGATATATACTCTGGGCACGTTGGAACCCAAGGGCTTAAACCATGAATATGAAGAACCGACTTGATTCATTGGGCCGTGCACATTTTTTCTAACGCCCGGTTCTTTTTCGTGTTCACACTATATATGGTTCCACTATGTATGGAGTTCCATTCTTCCTTGTTTTTTATTTGTCATGTTTGTCATGTCTGATCAACTGGTTACATTATGTCTGATTACCTTGTCTAACAGTTTTTTCTCCCCTTTCTTTACCTTCCATGTTCCCATAGTCACGTGAAATATCCCTGTTGCACTTGATTACGGCTCACTATTCACTATAGGATGTCTTATATCTAACATCACACTCTCACCCATCAGCACTCTATAGGTTTGTATAAGGTATGCGCTTACACATCCGGTCCTCCATAGGTATTTCCACTTATGTAACACTATCCCTATGATCACTCATAACTCATACCCTTGTAGTCAATTACAGCCTCCTCTCTCCCCCCCTCCCCTTCTCCCTTTCCATCTATAATTTTGCCATATATACTAGCAAACACTCAGTGTACCTAGTGGCATCCTATTCGTGGCTATTGGACCTTGCTATAGTCCCACTAGTGCCAAGACATTTGCAGAGCGCATCTGCCTGCGTTGCACACTCCAACTAATTATAAGTAAGCCATTATACTAGCAAACACTCAGTGTACCTAGTGGCATCCTATTCGTGGCTATTGGACCTTGCTATAGTCCCACTAGTGCAAAGACATTTGCAGAGCACGTCTGCCTGCATTGCACACTCCAACTTTTTTAAACTAAGCAATTTTACTAGCAAACACTCAGTGTACCTAGTGGCATCCTATACGTGGCTATTGGACTTTGCTATAGTCCCACTAGTGCCAAGACATTTGCAGAGCGCATCTGCCTGCGTTGCACACTCCAACTAATTATAAGTAAGCCATTATACTAGCAAACACTCAGTGTACCTAGTGGCATCCTATACGTGGCTATTGGACCTTGCTATAGTCCCACTAGTGCCAAGACATTTGCAGAGCGCATCTGCCTGCGTTGCACACTCCAACTAATTATAAGTAAGCCATTATACTAGCAAATACTCAGTGTACCTAGTGGCATCCTATCTGTGGCTATTGGACTTTGCTATAGTCCCACTAGTGCCAAGACATTTGCAGAGCGCATCTGCCTGCGTTGCACACTCCAACTAATTATAAGTAAGCCATTATACTAGCAAACACTCAGTGTACCTAGTGGCATCCTATACGTGGCTATTGGACTTTGCTATAGTCCCACTAGTGCCAAGACATTTGCAGAGCGCATCTGCCTGCGTTGCACACTCCAACTAATTATAAGTAAGCCATTATACTAGCAAACACTCAGTGTACCTAGTGGCATCCTATACGTGGCTATTGGACTTTGCTATAGTCCCACTAGTGCCAAGACATTTGCAGAGCGCATCTGCCTGCGTTGCACACTCCAACTAATTTTAACTTAGCCATTATACTAGCAAACACTCAGTGTACCTAGTGGCATCCTATACGTGGCTATTGGACTTTGCTATAGTCCCACTAGTGCCAAGACATTTGCAGAGCGCATCTGCCTGCGTTGCACACTCCAACTAATTATAAGTAAGCCATTATACTAGCAAACACTCAGTGTACCTAGTGGCATCCTATACGTGGCTATTGGACTTTGCTATAGTCCCACTAGTGCCAAGACATTTGCAGAGCGCATCTGCCTGCGTTGCACACTCCAACTAATTTTAACTTAGCCATTATACTAGCAAACACTCAGTGTACCTAGTGGCATCCTATACGTGGCTATTGGACTTTGCTATAGTCTCACTAGTGCCAAGACATTTGCAGAGCGCATCTGCCTGCGTTGCACACTCCAACTCATTATAACTAAGTTGCATTGTCAGGGATATTTATTCTTTATTATTCTGCTGTTAATAAAGCTAGACCACCACTGCAATCTTCACCACCTCTCAATTTTTACTACCACATTTTCAGTCCACAATCTTGTCGCAATCAACATGAGTGGCAAAATGACAGATGCTGGTGGAAAGGGGAAGAGGCGTGGTGGAAAAGGCAAAAAAGGTTTTGTCTGTGGGGAAAGTGGCAAAGCTCCATTATCATCTGCTGAAGATAGACCATCTACCAGCAAAAGTAAGATGTCTACTACTTACCGTGGACAATCCGATGTGCTCCCTTTTTTACGGACACGAACAACAGGAAGAAAGGTAGATGATGGGCAAAAAAGGAAAATGCTTGAATGGATCTCAAGTGGTCCAACAAGTGCCCTCTCAGCCACTTCAAGTACCGCATCCAAAAAACACCAGTCCTCTGAGTTGTCATCCCAATCACACTTGATTTCTCCCAGCTCTGAAGTCTCCATCAGCCCTGCACAGTATGGTGGAACTGAGATGGCTGAGTCTGCAGAGCTGTTCAGTCACACTATAGCCTGGGAATCAGAGGTCTGCTCCCAAGCTACAGTGAGTACAGAACAGGAAATGGTCTGCAGTGATGCCCAGAACCTTTGTGACTCTGATTCAGGCCGTGAGGACCAAGTTTCTGAGCATAATGTTGACCCTTTGTCACAAACTGTAACACCTGTGGTTATAGACAATGAGGAACATACTGATGAAGATGAGACGCAGATACCCGATTGGGATGACAACTTAAATATTCGGTCAGGGCAAGAAGAGGCTCGGTCTGAGGGGGAGGGGAGTGCAAACACAACAATTGATGATGAAGTTCTAGATCCCACCTACTGTCAACCCCCAGTCAGGCACTCGAGGAGGTCAACAGAGGCGGTGGAGGAGGATGCAACCGACGACGAAGTTACCTTGCGCCTTCCTGGACAGAGTCGGAGCACTGGTAGCACGTCTACAACTGCATCCTCAGCCACCACTCTGCCTATGAGCATTATTCGGGGTGGATCAACAGGTCGCATGGCCTCTAAGCCTTGCCTAGCCTGGTCCTTTTTTGACATAGAAAAAGATCGCCCAAATCATGTGATATGTAAAATTTGTCATGATTCTCTTAGTAGAGGTCAAAACCTCAGCAGTTTGACAACTTCTTCCATGAATCGTCACATGAATAAATATCATAGGTCCCGGTGGGAAGCTCACTGTGCTGCAATGCTGCAAGAGCGAACCATCCACCGCCCGCCCCTTCCAGTGCATCCGCGCGCTCTTCATCTTCTAGGACTGTGGGGACAGCTGTCACACCTGTTTTTCCACGCCAAACTTCCACCACTGTAACCGCAACAGGCAGTTTGCTTGTAAGGTCGTCAGTTGGTTTGGAAGGGGAAACAAGTGAGTGTGTACAGCTCTCTCAGACATCGATAGCACCAACGTTGGATGAAGGCAACATCATGTCTCCGCCTGCACTTTCCTCACAAACCTGCATTTTTCCAGGGACACCCTACTCAACACCGTCTACACACAGCAGCCAGATCTCTGTCCCTCAGATGTGGTCAAATAAAAGGCCACTTCCTCCGACCCATGACAAAGCTAAGAGGTTGACTCTATCCCTCTGTAAGCTGTTGGCTACCGAAATGCTGCCTTTCCGCCTAGTGGACACACAGGATTTTAGAGACCTTATGTCTGTCGCTGTGCCCCAGTACCAGATGCCTAGTCGCCACTACTTCTCTAAGAAAGGTGTGCCCGTGCTACACCAGCATGTCGCACACAACATCACCGCTTCCTTGAGAAACTCTGTGTGTGAACGGGTGCATTTCACCACCGATACTTGGACCAGTAAGCATGGACAGGGACGTTACATGTCGCTGACTGGGCACTGGGTAACTATGGTGATAGATGGTGAAGGGTCTGCTGCACAAGTCTTGCCGTCCCCACGACTTGTGTGTCAATCCTCTGTCTGTCCAAGTTCCGCCACAGCTTCTGCATCCTCCACCTCATCTGGGTCCTCCACCTCCGCCCCAAGCCTGCCTGGTCAGGCCACCAGCGTTCTCACTGCGCAGAAGGAATCACGCACGCCTCATTACTATGCTGGCAGCAGAGCGTAACGGCATCAGGCGGTCTTTAGCTTGACATGTCTTGGGAATAAGAGTCACACAGCTGAGGAGTTGTGGTCAGCTCTGCGGTCCGAGTTTAATAAATGGTTGTCTCCACTCAACCTGCAGCCTGGTAAGGCCGTGTGCGACAATGCTGCAAACCTGGGTGCGGCACTTCGCCTGGGCATTGTGACACACGTACCTTGTATGGCTCACGTGTTGAACCTTGTCGTCCAGCAATTTTTAACACACTATCCCGGCCTAGATGGCCTTCTGAACAGGGCACGAAAACTGTCAGCTCACTTCCGCCGTTCAAGCGCCGCAGCAGAGCGACTTGCATCGCTCCAGAAGTCTTTCGGCCTGCCGGTTCATCGCCTGAAATGCGATGTGGCGACACGCTGGAATTCAACTCTCCACATGTTACAGCGACTGTGGCAGCACCGCAGAGCCCTGGTGCAATACGTCATGACGTATAGCCTGGGCCAACGAGATGCAGAGGTGGGGCAGATCACCCTGATGGAGTGGTCTCAGATCAAGGACCTATGCACCCTTCTGCACAGTTTCGACATGGCGACGAATATGTTTAGCTCTGACAATGCCATTATCAGCATGACGATTCCAGTCATTTACATGCTGGAGCACACGCTAAACACTATTCGGAGTCAGGGGGTGGGACAACATGAAGGGGAGGAACTACAGGAGGATTCATATGCGCAAGGGACAACAACATCACCAAGGTCCAGACGTTCATCATCACCAACGCAGCAGGCATGGGACCATGGGGAACAGGGATCGACAAGGGCGCATAGTAGCAGGCGAAATGTTGAGCAAGGTGCAGGAGAACATGAAGAAATGGAGGACGAACTGTCCATGGACATGGAAGACTCAGCGGATGAGGGAGACCTTGGTCAAATTTCAGTTGAAAGAGGTTGGGGGGAGATGTCAGAGGAAGAAAGAACGGGTAGCACCTCTATGCCACAAACACAGCGTGGACTTGGTCCGCATGGCTGCGCAAGACACATGAGTGCCTTTTTGTTGCACTACCTCCAACATGACAGTCGTATTGTCAAAATTAGAAGTGATGATTAGTGATGAGCGAGCATGCTTGTCACTACTCGGTACTCGCACGAGTATCACTGTACTCGGGCTGCTCGGCGGGGACCGAGTAATCTCGCGATACTCGTGCTTTACTCGTGGTCTTCATTTCTGCATGTTGGCGCTCTTTTGAGAGCCAGCCCTCATGCAGGGATTGGCTGGCAGACCACTGCAATGCCACAGCCCTGTTAGTTGTGGAATTGCAGTGATTGGCCGGCCTGCACAGCGTCACCGAGCCTTTATATAGGCCGGCGCGCTGTGCTCTGCTCACAGCTATTCTGACAGTGAGTGTAGGGAGAGTGTCGCTGATTCAGGGAAAGCTTTGCGGCCCTTTATAGCTTTTTCAGTTGCAGGGCTGCAAACAGTGTGACCAAAAGTCCTTCTCAGGACTATTCTAGTTGTATACAGGCAGGCAGGGTATAGCCAGGTCGGCGTACAGTAGCAGAGTCCTTCTCAGGACTATTGTTGCTATATACAGGCAGGGTATAGCCAGGTCTGAATACAGGCTAGTGACCAAAAGAGTCCTTGTCAGGACTATTGTAGCAGTATACAGGCAGGCAGGCAGGCAGGGTAGTGGTGACCGTATACCAGCCTTCATATCTGGGGCTGGTGTACACAGTGTAAAACAGTCCAGATAGTGTCTGACTTGTCTGTACTGTAATTGTCGCTCCCCAAAAAAACCTGTTAGGTTATTATTGCGTCCGTGCTTGGTTTTTAAAACCGCACGTGTGTGCCTGTTGGTGGCAGCGTACAGGTGCACTGGTGTGCGTTTTTACCAAACTATTATATAACGCACAAGTGTAGTGTATAATACACGTCAGTCAGCAGTGGCTGATAGTGTCAGAGTTCTTAATTTTTGCTCCTAAAACCTGTGTTAGGTTATTATTGCGTCCGTGCTTGGTTTTTAAAACCGCACGTGTGTGCCTGTTGGTGGCAGCGTACAGGTGCACTGGTGTGCGTTTTTACCAAACTATTATATAACGCACAAGTGTAGTGTATAATACACGTCAGTCAGCAGTGGCTGATAGTGTCAGAGTTCTTAATTTTTGCTCCTAAAACCTGTGTTAGGTTATTATTGCGTCCGTGCTTGGTTTTTAAAACCGCACGTGTGTGCCTGTTGGTGGCAGCGTACAGGTGCACTGGTGTGCGTTTTTACCAAACTATTATATAACGCACAAGTGTAGTGTATAATACACGTCAGTCAGCAGTGGCTGATAGTGTCAGAGTTCTTAATTTTTGCTCCTAAAACCTGTGTTAGGTTATTATTGCGTCCGTGCTTGGTTTTTAAAACCACACGTGTGTGCCTGTTGGTGGCAGCGTACAGGTGCACTGGTGTGCGTTTTTACCAAACTATTATATAACGCACAAGTGTAGTGTATAATACACGTCAGTCAGCAGTGGCTGATAGTGTCAGAGTTCTTAATTTTTGCTCCTAAAACCTGTGTTAGGTTATTATTGCGTCCGTGCTTGGTTTTTAAAACCGCACGTGTGTGCCTGTTGGTGGCAGCGTACAGGTGCACTGGTGTGCGTTTTTACCAAACTATTATATAACGCACAAGTGTAGTGTATAATACACGTCAGTCAGCAGTGGCTGATAGTGTCAGAGTTCTTAATTTTTGCTCCTAAAACCTGTGTTAGGTTCTTAGTGCGTCCGTGCTTGCATTTAAAAACCGCACGTGTGTGCCTGTCGGTGGCAGCGTACAGGTGCACTTGTGTGCAATTTCCAGAAACTTTGATATAACGCACAAGTAGTGAATATACACGTCAGCAGTGCACAGCATTGCAAAATGCGCAAGGGCATTGGCAAGGAACAAGGAAGTGGACGTGATGGTGGTGCAGGCAGAGGCCGAGGTCGTGGGCAAGCTCTAATTTCGCCACAACAAAGGGCCACATCTAGTCGCTCGCACGTCCTGTCCCAAATTCTTGGGGACCGCAGCAGTACACCGCTCTTGAACCAAGACCAGTGTCAACAGGTTGTTAGTTGGATAGCGGATAATGCTTCCAGTCAGATTGGCACCACCACAAACACTCTGTCTTCCACACGGTCAAGTGTCAGTAGCCGTGATACTGCACCGCACATTTCTGAACCTGATCCTCCTTCCTACCACCAGGCTGAGTACACGTCCTCCTCGGACATTAATGATCCCACACTTGGACACTCGGAAGAGCTGTTCACGTTTCCATTCACACATTCTGGCCTCTCGCCAGCTCATATTGAAGTGGGTCATGAGGAGATCGTCTGTACAGATGGCCAAATATTTGAGCAGCCACGTTCTCACGAAGTTGGCAACGTGTCTCAACAAGTGGTGGACGATGATGAGACACAATTGTCAGCAAGTCAGGAGGAGGAGCAGGGTGCGGAAGAGGAAGACGACGTGGTGGATGATCCAGTAACTGACCCAACCTGGCAGGAGGATATGCAGAGCGAGGACAGCAGTGCACAGGGGGAGGGAGGCGTAGCATCACAACAGGCAGTAAGAAGCAGGGTGGTGGCCCCAGGCAGAAGTCAGGCAACCGTTCCCCGGAACAACACGACGACACAAGGTGCCTGTACAAATGTTAGGTCTTCACGAGTCTGGCAGTTTTTTAAGTTGGATCCAGATGATTCAAAAAAGGCCATTTGCAACACCTGCCGTGCCAGCATCAGCAGGGGTACCAAAACTAGCAGCCTGACCACCACCAGCATGATCAGGCACATGTCAGCCAAGCACCCGACTTTGTGGGAAGTACAACAGAGTCGAGGAGCAGTGCTTGCTGATGTCACTGCTACGTCTTCGCTGGTTGTGCATGCGAGCCAATCCTCTGTCCATGCTGCCTGCGAACAAGCCTCCTCCACTCCTGCACCTGCAGTTGCCTACGCAGAAAGAACACCATCATCAAGCACGTCCTTGTCCCAGCGCAGCGTTCAGTTATCCATTCAGCAAACCTTTGAACGCAGGCGCAAATACACTGCCAACACCCCACATGCCACAGTTCTAAATGCTAACATTTCGCGACTGCTTGCGCTGGAAATGTTGCCTTTTAGGCTGGTGGAGACAGAAGCATTCCGTGACCTGATGGCGGCAGCTGTCCCACGTTACTCGGTCCCCAGCCGCCACTATTTCTCCCGGTGTGCCGTCCCCGCGTTGCATAACCACGTGTCACAAAACATCACACGTGCCCTGAACAACGCTGTTTCACCCAAGGTCCACCTAACCACAGACACGTGGACAAGTGCTTGTGGGCAAGGCCGCTACATCTCGTTGACGGCACACTGGGTTAATATTGTGGAAGCTGGGACCCAGTCTGAGCGAGGGACGGAACACGTCCTTCCCACACCAAGGTTTGCAGGCCCTACCTCAGTCAGTGTTTCACCCACACTCTACAGCTCCGGAATGTCATGCTCTTCAGCCTCCTCCTCCTCCTGCGCATCCTCATCCACTGTGCCCTCCACACCAGTCACAAGCTGGAAGCACTGCAGCACTGCCTCGGCGAAGCGGCAACAGGCTGTGCTGAAGCTAATCTGCATAGGTGACAAACCCCACAATGCAGAAGAGCTGTGGACAGCTCTGAAACAGCAGGCAGATCACTGGCTCACACCTCTGAACCTAAAGCCAGGAAAGGTCGTTTGTGACAATGGCCGGAACCTGGTGGCGGCTTTGAGGCGAGGCCAGCTGACACATGTTCCATGCGTGGCCCATGTGCTCAACCTCGTGGTTCAGCGGTTTATAAAGTCATACCCAGAGCTGTCTGATCTGCTGGTAAAAGTTCGCCGCCTGTCTGCACATTTTCGAAAGTCACCTACTGCTTCAGCCGGCCTTGCCGGCTTTCAGCGCCGTTTGCATCTTCCGGCTCACAGACTGGTGTGTGATGTCCCCACGCGTTGGAATTCAACTCTGCACATGTTGGTCAGGATATGTGAGCAGAAGAGGGCAGTTGTTGAGTACCTGCATCACCTAAGCCGTCGGGAAATGGGTCAAACTCCACACATAACACCTGAGGAGTGGAGATGGATGTCAGACCTATGTACCATCCTCCAAAACTTTGAGGACTCCACCAAGATGGTGAGTGGTGATGACGCCATTATTAGCGTCACCATACCGCTACTCTGCCTTCTAAAACGGTCCCTGCTGAAAAACAAACATGATGCATTGCAGGCGGAGCGCGATGAGTTGCAGCAAGAAACAGTAGTGGGTGTGGGTGATAACACACAGCCCAGCCTCGTCTCATCACAACGTGCAGTGGAGGACTATGACGAGGAGGAGGATGAAGACATGGAGCAACTCTCCGGCCAAATTGAGGATATGACATGCACACCAGTCATATCCTCGATTCAGCGTGGCTGGCCAGAGGACAGGGTAGATGAGGAGGAGGAGGAGGAGGAGGAGGAGGACAGCATGTTCAGTCATCTTGTTGGTCAGGCTACTGAAGTCCTGGCTGTTAAGAGTCTGGCGCACATGGCTGACTTTATGGTAAGCTGCCTGTCTCGTGACCCTCGCGTTAAGAACATCTTGGCCGACAATCATTACTGGTTGGTAACACTGTTAGACCCACGCTACAAGGAGAACTTTTTGTCTCTTATTCCCGTGGAGGAGAGGTCAACCAAAATGCAGCAGTTTCGGAAGGCCATACTCACGGAAGTAGGCAAAGCATTCCCCTCCCAAAACGCTAGCGGCATAGGTCAGGAATCAGTGGACAACCGAGGCGTACAGCCGAGAGAGGCACAAGTCCAATCCGCCAGAGGTAGGGGAACAGTCTTTAAGATGTGGGACAGTTTTCTCAGCCCCTCACGTACCACAGCCCCTGAGGTGCGGGGTAGTGCCACAAGAAATCCTAAGTTTGCCCAGATGCTGAAGGAGTACCTTGCAGATCGAACAACTGTACTCCGACATTCCTCTGTGCCTTACAATTATTGGGTATCCAAGCTGGACACGTGGCATGAATTGGCTCTCTACGCCTTGGAAGTCCTGGCCTGCCCTGCTGCTAGCGTTTTGTCAGAGCGTGTTTTTAGTGCCGCAGGTGGAATCATTACAGATAAACGCACCCGCCTGTCAACTGAAAATGCTGACAGGCTGACTCTGATAAAGATGAACAAGGGTTGGATTGGGCCAGACTTCACCACACCACCAGCAAATGAGAGCGGAATTTAAAGTTTGCCATGTACCTCCACTCACCCATGGGTACACTTCTCGACTTTGGATAATCGCTGGACTGCTCCTCCTTCTCCTCATGCGCCATCATGATGACCGTTACAATAGTTAGGTCTTTGTTTCAGGTATACCCCCAGTGGTAAATTTTTTCGCCCATTCTTTGCAGAATGGACATTACAACGACAGGAGACCCGCTCCTTTGCAATGGGAACAATGTTTTGAGGCCCTCATGCACGTCTCTACCCAGGGACAACGTGGAGCCTCCCAATTTTTGGCTGCCCTGCCTAAGGGCTATACTGAAATACACCCACTTCCTTAAAATGGACACTTAATGTTTTGAGGCCCTCATGCACGTCTCTACCCAGGGACAATGTGGAGCCTCCCAATTTTTGGCTGCCCTGCCTAAGGGCTATACTGAAATAGACCCACTTCCTTAAAATGGACACTTAATGTTTTGAGGCCCTCATGCACGTCTCTACCCAGGGACAATGTGGAGCCTCCCAATTTTTGGCTGCCCTGCCTAAGGGCTATACTGAAATACACCCACTTCCTTAAAATGGACACTTAATGTTTTGAGGCCATCATGCACGTCTCTACCCAGGGACAATGTGGAGCCTCCCAATTTTTGGCTGCCCTGGCAAAGGGCTATACTGAAATACACCCACTTCCTTAAAATGGACACTTAATGTTTTGAGGCCCTCATGCACGTCTCTACCCAGGGACAATGTGGAGCCTCCCAATTTTTGGCTGCCCTGCCTAAGGGCTATACTGAAATACACCCACTTCCTTAAAATGGACACTTAATGTTTTGAGGCCATCATGCACGTCTCTACCCAGGGACAACGTGGAGCCTCCCAATTTTTGGCTGCCCTGGCAAAGGGCTATACTGAAATAGACCCACTTCCTTACAATGGGCACTTCAGGTTTAAAGGCCATCATGCACGTCTCTATCCAGGGACAATGTGGAGCCTCCCAATTTTTGGCTGCCCTGCCTAAGGGCTATACTATAATACACCCACTTCCTGACAATGGACACTTAATGTTTTGAGGCCCTCATGCACGTCTGTATGCAGGGGCATTGGTGAACCTCACAATTTTGGACTGCCCTGGCAAAGGAAAATACTACAAAGACTCACTTCCTCAAAATGGGCACATTAGACTCAAGAGGCCTTCATGTACGTCTCTTCTCAGGGACATCGGAGTGCCACACAATGTTTTCACTTAAAATCTTTCATGTATTAATCTCAAAAAGTAACATACACCAGATCTATCTCACTATTGGGTATGTGCCCTTAACATTTCCGCCATGAAAAATCATTTTGGGGTCATTTTGGAAGGTTTTCTGGTGAGTCCGTAAAAATGGCGTAAAACGCGGACAAAATTGTTCACAGCTGTGACTTTTGAGTGATAAATGCTTCAAGGGGTCTTCCCCATGCTGTTGCCATGTCATTTGAGCACTCTTCTGAGACTTTTGTGCCATTTTTAGGGTTTCTCCATGCTGCCGGGAGGTCATTTCACAAAAATACTCGGGTCTCCCATAGGATAACATTGGGCTCGTTGCTCGGGCCGAGTACACGAGTATCTTGGGAGGCTCGGCCCGAGCTTCGAGCACCCGAGCTTTTTAGTACTCGCTCATCACTAGTGATGATGACTACTGGATTGCCACACTATTAGATCCCCGGTACAAGTCCAAATTTTGTGACATAATTCCAGCCATAGAAAGGGACGCACGTATGCAGGAGTATCAGCAGAAGCTGTTACTCGATCTTAGCTCGGCTTTTCCACCAAACAACCGTGCAGGTGCAGGGAAGGAATCTCCCAGTTGTAACTTGACAAACATGGGACGGTCTCGTCATCTTCAACAGTCTACCCGTACCAGTAGGACCGTATCTGGTGCCGGTAACAGCAATTTTATGGAATCTTTTCATAATTTTTTTAGACCCTCTTTTGCAAGGCCACCAGAGACAACAAGTCTGACACATACTCAACGGCTGGAGAGGATGATACAGGAGTATCTCCAAATGAACATCGATGCCATGACTGTGCAACTGGAGCCTTGCTCCTTTTGGGCTTCAAATCTAGAAAAATGGCCAGAGCTCTCCAGTTACGCCTTGGAGATTTTGTCGTGTCCAGCTGCCAGCGTTGTCTCTGAACGTGTATTCAGTGCTGCTGCACTTTCCCCACAGACAAAACCTTTTTTGCCTTTTCCACCACGCCTCTTCCCCTTTCCACCAGCATCTGTCATTTTGCCACTCATGTTGATTGCGACAAGATTGTGGACTGAAAATGTGGTAGTAAAAATTGAGAGGTGGTGAAGATTGCAGTGGTGGTCTAGCTTTATTAACAGCAGAATAATAAAGAATAAATATCCCTGACAATGCAACTTAGTTATAATGAGTTGGAGTGTGCAACGCAGGCAGATGCGCTCTGCAAATGTCTTGGCACTAGTGGGACTATAGCAAAGTCCAATAGCCACGTATAGGATGCCACTAGGTACACTGAGTGTTTGCTAGTATAATGGCTAAGTTAAAATTAGTTGGAGTGTGCAACGCAGGCAGATGCGCTCTGCAAATGTCTTGGCACTAGTGGGACTATAGCAAAGTCCAATAGCCACGTATAGGATGCCACTAGGTACACTGAGTGTTTGCTAGTATAATGGCTTACTTATAATTAGTTGGAGTGTGCAACGCAGGCAGATGCGCTCTGCAAATGTCTTGGCACTAGTGGGACTATAGCAAAGTCCAATAGCCACGTATAGGATGCCACTAGGTACACTGAGTGTTTGCTAGTATAATGGCTAAGTTAAAATTAGTTGGAGTGTGCAACGCAGGCAGATGCGCTCTGCAAATGTCTTGGCACTAGTGGGACTATAGCAAAGTCCAATAGCCACGTATAGGATGCCACTAGGTACACTGAGTGTTTGCTAGTATAATGGCTTACTTATAATTAGTTGGAGTGTGCAACGCAGGCAGATGCGCTCTGCAAATGTCTTGGCACTAGTGGGACTATAGCAAAGTCCAATAGCCACGTATAGGATGCCACTAGGTACACTGAGTGTTTGCTAGTATAATGGCTTACTTATAATTAGTTGGAGTGTGCAACGCAGGCAGATGCGCTCTGCAAATGTCTTGGCACTAGTGGGACTATAGCAAAGTCCAATAGCCACAGATAGGATGCCACTAGGTACACTGAGTGTTTGCTAGTATAATGGCTTACTTATAATTAGTTGGAGTGTGCAACGCAGGCAGATGCGCTCTGCAAATGTCTTGGCACTAGTGGGACTATAGCAAGGTCCAATAGCCACGTATAGGATGCCACTAGGTACACTGAGTGTTTGCTAGTATAATGGCTTACTTATAATTAGTTGGAGTGTGCAACGCAGGCAGATGCGCTCTGCAAATGTCTTGGCACTAGTGGGACTATAGCAAAGTCCAATAGCCACGTATAGGATGCCACTAGGTACACTGAGTGTTTGCTAGTATAATGGCTTACTTATAATTAGTTGGAGTGTGCAACGCAGGCAGATGCGCTCTGCAAATGTCTTGGCAC
Source organism: Anomaloglossus baeobatrachus (assembly GCF_048569485.1). Taxonomy (NCBI): domain Eukaryota; kingdom Metazoa; phylum Chordata; class Amphibia; order Anura; family Aromobatidae; genus Anomaloglossus; species Anomaloglossus baeobatrachus. The sequence continues at coordinate 36,628 of NW_027442240.1, forward strand.
TAGTGGGACTATAGCAAGGTCCAATAGCCACGTATAGGATGCCACTAGGTACACTGAGTGTTTGCTAGTATAATGGCTTACTTATAATTAGTTGGAGTGTGCAACGCAGGCAGATGCGCTCTGCAAATGTCTTGGCACTAGTGGGACTATAGCAAAGTCCAATAGCCACGTATAGGATGCCACTAGGTACACTGAGTGTTTGCTAGTATAATTGCTTAGTTTAAAAAAGTTGGAGTGTGCAATGCAGGCAGACGTGCTCTGCAAATGTCTTTTTACTAGTGGGACTATAGCAAAGTCCAATAGCCACGTATAGGATGCCACTAGGTACACTGAGTGTTTGCTAGTATAATGGCTTACTTATAATTAGTTGGAGTGTGCAACGCAGGCAGATGCGCTCTGCAAATGTCTTGGCACTAGTGGGACTATAGCAAGGTCCAATAGCCACGTATAGGATGCCACTAGGTACACTGAGTGTTTGCTAGTATAATGGCTTACTTATAATTAGTTGGAGTGTGCAACGCAGGCAGATGCGCTCTGCAAATGTCTTGGCACTAGTGGGACTATAGCAAAGTCCAATAGCTACAGATAGGATGCCACTAGGTACACTGAGTGTTTGCTAGTATAATGGACCTGACATTACCTCTCTACTAACCAGAATCCCACAATGTCTGTCTGCTATTTCATCCTTCTTCTCTGTGCGATTCCTAAAACTTAACATGGACAAAACAGAATTCATTGTCTTTCCTCCTCCTCACTCATCTCCTCCAACAAGCCTTTCCATCAAACTCGATGGTTGCTTACTCTCCCCAGTCTCACAAGCTCGTTGCCTTGGAGTGACCCTCGACTCTGCTCTATCCTTCAAGCCACACATCCAAGCCCTCTTCACCTCATGCCGATTACAACTCAAAAACATCTCCCGGATCCGTGCTTTCCTTAACCAAGAATCAGCAAAAACATTAGTGCATGCCCTCATCATCTCCCGCCTCGACTACTGCAACCTCCTGCTCTCTGGCCTCCCTTCCAACACTCTTGCACCCCTCCAATCTATCCTAAACTCTGCGGCCCGCTTAATCCACCTCTCCCCTCGCTACTCCCCAGCCTCGCCACTCTGCCAATCCCTTCACTGGCTTCCCATCACCCAACGACTCCAGTTCAAAACACTAACTATGACATACAAAGCCATGCACAACCTGTCTCCTCCCTACATCTGTGACCTAGTCTCCCGGTACCTACCTGCACGCAACCTCAGATCCTCACAAGATCTCCTTCTCTGCTCCTCCCTTATCTCCTCTTCCCACAATCGCGTACAAGATTTCTCCCGTGCATCCCCCATACTTTGGAATGCTCTACCTCAGCACATCAGACTCTCCCCTACCGTGGAAAGCTTCAAGAGGAACCTCAAGACCCACCTCTTCCAACAAGCCTATAACCTACAACAGCCCTCAGTCCAGTAGACCACTGCGCAACCAGCTCTGTCCTCACCTATTGTACCATCACCCATTCCCTGTAGACTGTAAGCCCTCGCGGGCAGGGTCCTCTCTCCTCCTGTACCAGTCTGTTATGTACTGTTAATGATTGTTGTACGTATACCCTTTCACTTGTAAAGCGCCATGGAATAAATGGCGCTATAATAATAAATAATAATAATAATAATAATAATGGCTTACTTATAATTAGTTGGAGTGTGCAACGCAGGCAGATGCGCTCTGCAAATGTCTTGGCACTAGTGGGACTATAGCAAGGTCCAATAGCCACGTATAGGATGCCACTAGGTACACTGAGTGTTTGCTAGTATAATGGCTTACTTATAATTAGTTGGAGTGTGCAACGCAGGCAGATGCGCTCTGCAAATGTCTTGGCACTAGTGGGACTATAGCAAGGTCCAATAGCCACGTATAGGATGCCACTAGGTACACTGAGTGTTTGCTAGTATAATGGCTTACTTATAATTAGTTGGAGTGTGCAACGCAGGCAGATGCGCTCTGCAAATGTCTTGGCACTAGTGGGACTATAGCAAAGTCCAATAGCCACAGATAGGATGCCACTAGGTACACTGAGTGTTTGCTAGTATAATGGCTTACTTATAATTAGTTGGAGTGTGCAACGCAGGCAGATGCGCTCTGCAAATGTCTTGGCACTAGTGGGACTATAGCAAAGTCCAATAGCCACGTATAGGATGCCACTAGGTACACTGAGTGTTTGCTAGTAAAATTGCTTAGTTTAAAAAAGTTGGAGTGTGCAATGCAGGCAGACGTGCTCTGCAAATGTCTTTGCACTAGTGGGACTATAGCAAAGTCCAATAGCCACGTATAGGATGCCACTAGGTACACTGAGTGTTTGCTAGTATAATGGCTAAGTTAAAATTAGTTGGAGTGTGCAACGCAGGCAGATGGGCTCTGCAAATGTCTTGGCACTAGTGGGACTATAGCAAAGTCCAATAGCCACGTATAGGATGCCACTAGGTACACTGAGTGTTTGCTAGTATAATGGCTTACTTATAATTAGTTGGAGTGTGCAACGCAGGCAGATGCGCTCTGCAAATGTCTTGGCACTAGTGGGACTATAGCAAAGTCCAATAGCCACGTATAGGATGCCACTAGGTACACTGAGTGTTTGCTAGTATAATGGCTAAGTTAAAATTAGTTGGAGTGTGCAACGCAGGCAGATGCGCTCTGCAAATGTCTTGGCACTAGTGGGACTATAGCAAAGTCCAATAGCCACGTATAGGATGCCACTAGGTACACTGAGTGTTTGCTAGTATAATGGCTTACTTATAATTAGTTGGAGTGTGCAACGCAGGCAGATGCGCTCTGCAAATGTCTTGGCACTAGTGGGACTATAGCAAAGTCCAATAGCCACGTATAGGATGCCACTAGGTACACTGAGTGTTTGCTAGTATAATGGCTTACTTATAATTAGTTGGAGTGTGCAACGCAGGCAGATGCGCTCTGCAAATGTCTTGGCACTAGTGGGACTATAGCAAGGTCCAATAGCCACGTATAGGATGCCACTAGGTACACTGAGTGTTTGCTAGTATAATGGCTTACTTATAATTAGTTGGAGTGTGCAACGCAGGCAGATGCGCTCTGCAAATGTCTTGGCACTAGTGGGACTATAGCAAAGTCCAATAGCTACAGATAGGATGCCACTAGGTACACTGAGTGTTTGCTAGTATAATGGACCTGACATTACCTCTCTACTAACCAGAATCCCACAATGTCTGTCTGCTATTTCATCCTTCTTCTCTGTGCGATTCCTAAAACTTAACATGGACAAAACAGAATTCATTGTCTTTCCTCCTCCTCACTCATCTCCTCCAACAAGCCTTTCCATCAAACTCGATGGTTGCTTACTCTCCCCAGTCTCACAAGCTCGTTGCCTTGGAGTGACCCTCGACTCTGCTCTATCCTTCAAGCCACACATCCAAGCCCTCTTCACCTCATGCCGATTACAACTCAAAAACATCTCCCGGATCCGTGCTTTCCTTAACCAAGAATCAGCAAAAACATTAGTGCATGCCCTCATCATCTCCCGCCTCGACTACTGCAACCTCCTGCTCTCTGGCCTCCCTTCCAACACTCTTGCACCCCTCCAATCTATCCTAAACTCTGCGGCCCGCTTAATCCACCTCTCCCCTCGCTACTCCCCAGCCTCGCCACTCTGCCAATCCCTTCACTGGCTTCCCATCACCCAACGACTCCAGTTCAAAACACTAACTATGACATACAAAGCCATGCACAACCTGTCTCCTCCCTACATCTGTGACCTAGTCTCCCGGTACCTACCTGCACGCAACCTCAGATCCTCACAAGATCTCCTTCTCTGCTCCTCCCTTATCTCCTCTTCCCACAATCGCGTACAAGATTTCTCCCGTGCATCCCCCATACTTTGGAATGCTCTACCTCAGCACATCAGACTCTCCCCTACCGTGGAAAGCTTCAAGAGGAACCTCAAGACCCACCTCTTCCAACAAGCCTATAACCTACAACAGCCCTCAGTCCAGTAGACCACTGCGCAACCAGCTCTGTCCTCACCTATTGTACCATCACCCATTCCCTGTAGACTGTAAGCCCTCGCGGGCAGGGTCCTCTCTCCTCCTGTACCAGTCTGTTATGTACTGTTAATGATTGTTGTACGTATACCCTTTCACTTGTAAAGCGCCATGGAATAAATGGCGCTATAATAATAAATAATAATAATAATAATAATAATGGCTTACTTATAATTAGTTGGAGTGTGCAACGCAGGCAGATGCGCTCTGCAAATGTCTTGGCACTAGTGGGACTATAGCAAGGTCCAATAGCCACGTATAGGATGCCACTAGGTACACTGAGTGTTTGCTAGTATAATGGCTTACTTATAATTAGTTGGAGTGTGCAACGCAGGCAGATGCGCTCTGCAAATGTCTTGGCACTAGTGGGACTATAGCAAGGTCCAATAGCCACGTATAGGATGCCACTAGGTACACTGAGTGTTTGCTAGTATAATGGCTTACTTATAATTAGTTGGAGTGTGCAACGCAGGCAGATGCGCTCTGCAAATGTCTTGGCACTAGTGGGACTATAGCAAAGTCCAATAGCCACAGATAGGATGCCACTAGGTACACTGAGTGTTTGCTAGTATAATGGCTTACTTATAATTAGTTGGAGTGTGCAACGCAGGCAGATGCGCTCTGCAAATGTCTTGGCACTAGTGGGACTATAGCAAAGTCCAATAGCCACGTATAGGATGCCACTAGGTACACTGAGTGTTTGCTAGTAAAATTGCTTAGTTTAAAAAAGTTGGAGTGTGCAATGCAGGCAGACGTGCTCTGCAAATGTCTTTGCACTAGTGGGACTATAGCAAAGTCCAATAGCCACGTATAGGATGCCACTAGGTACACTGAGTGTTTGCTAGTATAATGGCTAAGTTAAAATTAGTTGGAGTGTGCAACGCAGGCAGATGCGCTCTGCAAATGTCTTGGCACTAGTGGGACTATAGCAAAGTCCAATAGCCACGTATAGGATGCCACTAGGTACACTGAGTGTTTGCTAGTATAATGGCTTACTTATAATTAGTTGGAGTGTGCAACGCAGGCAGATGCGCTCTGCAAATGTCTTGGCACTAGTGGGACTATAGCAAAGTCCAATAGCCACGTATAGGATGCCACTAGGTACACTGAGTGTTTGCTAGTATAATGGCTAAGTTAAAATTAGTTGGAGTGTGCAACGCAGGCAGATGCGCTCTGCAAATGTCTTGGCACTAGTGGGACTATAGCAAAGTCCAATAGCCACGTATAGGATGCCACTAGGTACACTGAGTGTTTGCTAGTATAATGGCTTACTTATAATTAGTTGGAGTGTGCAACGCAGGCAGATGCGCTCTGCAAATGTCTTGGCACTAGTGGGACTATAGCAAAGTCCAATAGCCACGTATAGGATGCCACTAGGTACACTGAGTGTTTGCTAGTATAATGGCTTACTTATAATTAGTTGGAGTGTGCAACGCAGGCAGATGCGCTCTGCAAATGTCTTGGCACTAGTGGGACTATAGCAAAGTCCAATAGCCACAGATAGGATGCCACTAGGTACACTGAGTGTTTGCTAGTATAATGGCTTACTTATAATTAGTTGGAGTGTGCAACGCAGGCAGATGCGCTCTGCAAATGTCTTGGCACTAGTGGGACTATAGCAAGGTCCAATAGCCACGTATAGGATGCCACTAGGTACACTGAGTGTTTGCTAGTATAATGGCTTACTTATAATTAGTTGGAGTGTGCAACGCAGGCAGATGCGCTCTGCAAATGTCTTGGCACTAGTGGGACTATAGCAAAGTCCAATAGCCACGTATAGGATGCCACTAGGTACACTGAGTGTTTGCTAGTATAATGGCTTACTTATAATTAGTTGGAGTGTGCAACGCAGGCAGATGCGCTCTGCAAATGTCTTGGCACTAGTGGGACTATAGCAAGGTCCAATAGCCACGTATAGGATGCCACTAGGTACACTGAGTGTTTGCTAGTATAATGGCTTACTTATAATTAGTTGGAGTGTGCAACGCAGGCAGATGCGCTCTGCAAATGTCTTGGCACTAGTGGGACTATAGCAAAGTCCAATAGCCACGTATAGGATGCCACTAGGTACACTGAGTGTTTGCTAGTAAAATTGCTTAGTTTAAAAAAGTTGGAGTATGCAATGCAGGCAGACGTGCTCTGCAAATGTCTTTGCACTAGTGGGACTATAGCAAAGTCCAATAGCCACGTATAGGATGCCACTAGGTACACTGAGTGTTTGCTAGTATAATGGCTAAGTTAAAATTAGTTGGAGTGTGCAACGCAGGCAGATGCGCTCTGCAAATGTCTTGGCACTAGTGGGACTATAGCAAAGTCCAATAGCCACGTATAGGATGCCACTAGGTACACTGAGTGTTTGCTAGTATAATGGCTTACTTATAATTAGTTGGAGTGTGCAACGCAGGCAGATGCGCTCTGCAAATGTCTTGGCACTAGTGGGACTATAGCAAAGTCCAATAGCCACGTATAGGATGCCACTAGGTACACTGAGTGTTTGCTAGTATAATGGCTAAGTTAAAATTAGTTGGAGTGTGCAACGCAGGCAGATGCGCTCTGCAAATGTCTTGGCACTAGTGGGACTATAGCAAAGTCCAATAGCCACGTATAGGATGCCACTAGGTACACTGAGTGTTTGCTAGTATAATGGCTTACTTATAATTAGTTGGAGTGTGCAACGCAGGCAGATGCGCTCTGCAAATGTCTTGGCACTAGTGGGACTATAGCAAAGTCCAATAGCCACGTATAGGATGCCACTAGGTACACTGAGTGTTTGCTAGTATAATGGCTTACTTATAATTAGTTGGAGTGTGCAACGCAGGCAGATGCGCTCTGCAAATGTCTTGGCACTAGTGGGACTATAGCAAAGTCCAATAGCCACAGATAGGATGCCACTAGGTACACTGAGTGTTTGCTAGTATAATGGCTTACTTATAATTAGTTGGAGTGTGCAACGCAGGCAGATGCGCTCTGCAAATGTCTTGGCACTAGTGGGACTATAGCAAGGTCCAATACCCACGTATAGGATGCCACTAGGTACACTGAGTGTTTGCTAGTATAATGGCTTACTTATAATTAGTTGGAGTGTGCAACGCATGCAGATGCGCTCTGCAAATGTCTTGGCACTAGTGGGACTATAGCAAAGTCCAATAGCCACGTATAGGATGCCACTAGGTACACTGAGTGTTTGCTAGTATAATGGCTTACTTATAATTAGTTGGAGTGTGCAACGCAGGCAGATGCGCTCTGCAAATGTCTTGGCACTAGTGGGACTATAGCAAGGTCCAATAGCCACGTATAGGATGCCACTAGGTACACTGAGTGTTTGCTAGTATAATGGCTTACTTATAATTAGTTGGAGTGTGCAACGCAGGCAGATGCGCTCTGCAAATGTCTTGGCACTAGTGGGACTATAGCAAAGTCCAATAGCCACGTATAGGATGCCATTAGGTACACTGAGTGTTTGCTAGTATAATGGTTAAGTTAAAATTAGTTGGAGTGTGCAACGCAGGCAGATGCGCTCTGCAAATGTCTTGGCACTAGTGGGACTATAGCAAAGTCCAATAGCCACGTATAGGATGCCACTAGGTACACTGAGTGTTTGCTAGTAAAATTGCTTAGTTTAAAAAAGTTGGAGTGTGCAATGCAGGCAGACGTGCTCTGCAAATGTCTTTGCACTAGTGGGACTATAGCAAAGTCCAATAGCCACGTATAGGATGCCACTAGGTACACTGAGTGTTTGCTAGTATAATGGCTTACTTATAATTAGTTGGAGTGTGCAACGCAGGCAGATGCGCTCTGCAAATGTCTTGGCACTAGTGGGACTATAGCAAAGTCCAATAGCCACGTATAGGATGCCACTAGGTACACTGAGTGTTTGCTAGTATAATGGCTAAGTTAAAATTAGTTGGAGTGTGCAACGCAGGCAGATGCGCTCTGCAAATGTCTTGGCACTAGTGGGACTATAGCAAAGTCCAATAGCCACGTATAGGATGCCACTAGGTACACTGAGTGTTTGCTAGTATAATGGCTTACTTATAATTAGTTGGAGTGTGCAACGCAGGCAGATGCGCTCTGCAAATGTCTTGGCACTAGTGGGACTATAGCAAAGTCCAATAGCCACGTATAGGATGCCACTAGGTACACTGAGTGTTTGCTAGTATAATGGCTTACTTATAATTAGTTGGAGTGTGCAACGCAGGCAGATGCGCTCTGCAAATGTCTTGGCACTAGTGGGACTATAGCAAAGTCCAATAGCCACAGATAGGATGCCACTAGGTACACTGAGTGTTTGCTAGTATAATGGCTTACTTATAATTAGTTGGAGTGTGCAACGCAGGCAGATGCGCTCTGCAAATGTCTTGGCACTAGTGGGACTATAGCAAGGTCCAATAGCCACGTTTAGGATGCCACTAGGTACACTGAGTGTTTGCTAGTATAATGGCTTACTTATAATTAGTTGGAGTGTGCAACGCAGGCAGATGCGCTCTGCAAATGTCTTGGCACTAGTGGGACTATAGCAAAGTCCAATAGCCACGTATAGGATGCCACTAGGTACACTGAGTGTTTGCTAGTATAATGGCTTACTTATAATTAGTTGGAGTGTGCAACGCAGGCAGATGCGCTCTGCAAATGTCTTGGCACTAGTGGGACTATAGCAAGGTCCAATAGCCACGTATAGGATGCCACTAGGTACACTGAGTGTTTGCTAGTATAATGGCTTACTTATAATTAGTTGGAGTGTGAAACGCAGGCAGATGCGCTCTGCAAATGTCTTGGCACTAGTGGGACTATAGCAAAGTCCAATAGCCACGTATAGGATGCCACTAGGTACACTGAGTGTTTTCTAGTATAATGGTTAAGTTAAAATTAGTTGGAGTGTGCAACGCAGGCAGATGCGCTCTGCAAATGTCTTGGCACTAGTGGGACTATAGCAAAGTCCAATAGCCACGTATAGGATGCCACTAGGTACACTGAGTGTTTGCTAGTAAAATTGCTTAGTTTAAAAAAGTTGGAGTGTGCAATGCAGGCAGACGTGCTCTGCAAATGTCTTTGCACTAGTGGGACTATAGCAAAGTCCAATAGCCACGTATAGGATGCCACTAGGTACACTGAGTGTTTGCTAGTATAATGGCTTACTTATAATTAGTTGGAGTGTGCAACGCAGGCAGATGCGCTCTGCAAATGTCTTGGCACTAGTGGGACTATAGCAAGGTCCAATAGCCACGTATAGGATGCCACTAGGTACACTGAGTGTTTGCTAGTATAATGGCTTACTTATAATTAGTTGGAGTGTGCAACGCAGGCAGATGCGCTCTGCAAATGTCTTGGCACTAGTGGGACTATAGCAAAGTCCAATAGCCACAGATAGGATGCCACTAGGTACACTGAGTGTTTGCTAGTATAATGGACCTGACATTACCTCTCTACTAACCAGAATCCCACAATGTCTGTCTGCTATTTCATCCTTCTTCTCTGTGCGATTCCTAAAACTTAACATGGACAAAACAGAATTCATTGTCTTTCCTCCTCCTCACTCATCTCCTCCAACAAGCCTTTCCATCAAACTCGATGGTTGCTTACTCTCCCCAGTCTCACAAGCTCGTTGCCTTGGAGTGACCCTCGACTCTGCTCTATCCTTCAAGCCACACATCCAAGCCCTCTTCACCTCATGCCGATTACAACTCAAAAACATCTCCCGGATCCGTGCTTTCCTTAACCAAGAATCAGCAAAAACATTAGTGCATGCCCTCATCATCTCCCGCCTCGACTACTGCAACCTCCTGCTCTCTGGCCTCCCTTCCAACACTCTTGCACCCCTCCAATCTATCCTAAACTCTGCGGCCCGCTTAATCCACCTCTCCCCTCGCTACTCCCCAGCCTCGCCACTCTGCCAATCCCTTCACTGGCTTCCCATCACCCAACGACTCCAGTTCAAAACACTAACCATGACATACAAAGCCATGCACAACCTGTCTCCTCCCTACATCTGTGACCTAGTCTCCCGGTACCTACCTGCACGCAACCTCAGATCCTCACAAGATCTCCTTCTCTGCTCCTCCCTTATCTCCTCTTCCCACAATCGCGTACAAGATTTCTCCCGTGCATCCCCCATACTTTGGAATGCTCTACCTCAGCACATCAGACTCTCCCCTACCGTGGAAAGCTTCAAGAGGAACCTCAAGACCCACCTCTTCCAACAAGCCTATAACCTACAACAGCCCTCAGTCCAGTAGACCACTGCGCAACCAGCTCTGTCCTCACCTATTGTACCATCACCCATTCCCTGTAGACTGTAAGCCCTCGCGGGCAGGGTCCTCTCTCCTCCTGTACCAGTCTGTTATGTACTGTTAATGATTGTTGTACGTATACCCTTTCACTTGTAAAGCGCCATGGAATAAATGGCGCTATAATAATAAATAATAATAATAATTATAATAATGGCTTACTTATAATTAGTTGGAGTGTGCAACGCAGGCAGATGCGCTCTGCAAATGTCTTGGCACTAGTGGGACTATAGCAAGGTCCAATAGCCACGTATAGGATGCCACTAGGTACACTGAGTGTTTGCTAGTATAATGGCTTACTTATAATTAGTTGGAGTGTGCAACGCAGGCAGATGCGCTCTGCAAATGTCTTGGCACTAGTGGGACTATAGCAAGGTCCAATAGCCACGTATAGGATGCCACTAGGTACACTGAGTGTTTGCTAGTATAATGGCTTACTTATAATTAGTTGGAGTGTGCAACGCAGGCAGATGCGCTCTGCAAATGTCTTGGCACTAGTGGGACTATAGCAAAGTCCAATAGCCACAGATAGGATGCCACTAGGTACACTGAGTGTTTGCTAGTATAATGGCTTACTTATAATTAGTTGGAGTGTGCAACGCAGGCAGATGCGCTCTGCAAATGTCTTGGCACTAGTGGGACTATAGCAAAGTCCAATAGCCACGTATAGGATGCCACTAGGTACACTGAGTGTTTGCTAGTAAAATTGCTTAGTTTAAAAAAGTTGGAGTGTGCAATGCAGGCAGACGTGCTCTGCAAATGTCTTTGCACTAGTGGGACTATAGCAAAGTCCAATAGCCACAGATAGGATGCCACTAGGTACACTGAGTGTTTGCTAGTATAATGGCTTACTTATAATTAGTTGGAGTGTGCAACGCAGGCAGATGCGCTCTGCAAATGTCTTGGCACTAGTGGGACTATAGCAAAGTCCAATAGCCACGTATAGGATGCCACTAGGTACACTGAGTGTTTGCTAGTATAATGGCTAAGTTAAAATTAGTTGGAGTGTGCAACGCAGGCAGATGCGCTCTGCAAATGTCTTGGCACTAGTGGGACTATAGCAAAGTCCAATAGCCACGTATAGGATGCCACTAGGTACACTGAGTGTTTGCTAGTAAAATTGCTTAGTTTAAAAAAGTTGGAGTGTGCAATGCAGGCAGACGTGCTCTGCAAATGTCTTTGCACTAGTGGGACTATAGCAAAGTCCAATAGCCACAGATAGGATGCCACTAGGTACACTGAGTGTTTGCTAGTATAATGGCTTAGTTATAATGAGTTGGAGTGTGCAGAGGACAGGAGGGTACAGTGGCAGGATTGTGGTGCTCTGGGTAGAGGAATGGAAGCCTGCCTTTCTATTCCCTCCTAATGGTGAAATGCAGGGAGGAAATCCCTGACCTTGGCTACACAGATGCTGTTGCTGTTTGCAGGACCTGTCACCTATGGCTCTCTGACCCTGCCGGTTTGAGTCCTTAAAAGGACTGCTATAAAGTGCTCTCCCTATGCTGTCTAACGCTGTGTATGCAGCGCATACAGCTGTATCGGCTATAGGACTCAGGAGGACGGAGCTGCGACAGTGATGTCTGACACCAAAGACGCAGAAGGCAGATAATGGCGTCCGTGAAGAAAATGTCCGGTTTTATAATGCAGGGACATGTGACATGCAGATCCTATCACACATGCCGTTGCTTCTCTGGCTCAAAGTCAACTTAGCTGTGTGTGTGTCTGTGATTGGCTGACATGCTGGCCCGCCCCACAAGACGCGCGCACTTAGGGAAGGAAGACAAGAAAAAAAAAAAAAAAATGTCGATCGCCATTATAGAAACAGCAGTGATCTGAAGGCGCTGTTCACGCACACTATACACTGAAATGTGATAATAGTTTGATTCACAGAGTGACTTACACTATTACAGCAGAAACCAAGCTATGATTTAGCTGTTTTTTGGCTGCTAGAACCGTTCTCGAACGTTTCTAGAACTATCGAGCTTTTGCAAAAAGCTCGAGTTCTAGTTCGATCTAGAACATGCCCCAAAATCACTCGAGCCTAGAACTGGAGAACCACGAACCACGAACCGCGCTCAACTCTATCCAGGAGCTTTGGTTCCCTGAGTTTCCAATAGCAAATGTCTAGAAAAAACTCTGTCCATTGGCACAACTCAGCAAGAAAACGAGAAGACCGAGAAGATATATTTCATTTATCTTAATGCCACCTTCTTAACAGCACTAAACCCTTCTATTATGTCCCTTAGCCTTTTGAGCTTATCCTCTGGTAAGCGGAAGACCATGCCTCTGGTATCGATCTCAGTGCCTAAAAACTGTATTATAGTAGCCAATCAGAATACAAAAGGATGCATAGGAAGCGTGACTTTATTTCAATATTTTAAAACAATCCAATAAAATGAAGAAAAGTCACTCATACAAGATCCACAGAAGTTGTATAATACATACATAAATCAAAACACTATAAGGCCTGTTTCACACGTCAGTGATTCTGGTACGTTTGTGCTTTTTTTTAAACATAACAGAATCACTGAGATACGCAGATCCATTATAATGAATGGGTCTGCTCACACATCAGTGATTTTTCACTGCACGTGTCTCCGTGCGGCGTACCCGCGTGTCCGTGATTGCTGCACGGAGACATGTCCATTTTTTTCTGGCATCACTGATAGGATGTCCATAAGGTGGCAGCAGAGCATAACAGAAAAAGGTGCCTATTGTGCACTGAAAAGACCCAATGTGATGCACCAGACATATAGAGCCCTAATGGATTCACAAATATAAGATATATCATGAATGACTACTGCATAATGAACGCTAGCATGAAAAAAGAAAGGAATCCATAAAAATAAATAATAAATGGTGCACATATGTTAGAGCCCCACCGAAGGACAAAAAAAGTCTGATGGAAATAGAGAGCATATAGGAACAATAAGAATGTGCAACAGAGAGGAAGGTGAGAATGCAGGATCAATCACTGCCTGTCAGATATTAATAATCAGGGAAATAACTCTGGAGCAGACGCACAAATTAGGGTCTTACCTGGTAAGGTAACAAATAATTAATAGTAGTTGCACTCACCTATTAAGGTTGTGCCAGTCACAACCCCTAAATGCACGTTACAAATGGCGACAGCCGCAGCCCCTAGTAGAAGAGCAATAACGTATAGGAGGAAAATCGGGTGCGTGCCGCGCTGTCACCAAAGGAAACTGATGTTAATTATTTCATCTCTTTATTCTTTTTTCCGGTCAATGTGTTTCAGAGATCACTGTCTCCTTCATCAGGGCAAAAAAAGAACAGTATGCAATCAAAGGAGGAAGAACCTCTATATATACACATATGGAGCTACGTCAGAGGACTGACTGCTGTATTTCAAATACTGCCGGGATGGTCAACTGTTACAATACCGGCCATAAAAGTTCTCAAGTGATATATTGAGAAACATTTATAAAATCACTGGGGTATAGTGTTTCAAATTTCATCAGCTTTTTGAGACAAAAATCAGAAAAAGAAGAAGAAGAAGGACAAAATGAAAAAAAGAAAAAAAAGAAGAAAAAAAAAACAAAAAGGGAGCATTGAGCTCCAGACCCTGTATTGAGTCTTAGAAGTGTAGTGACAAGTGCATCTGTCCACAACCCTGTAAGGGTGAACGGGATGACGGACAAGAAAAATTATGTTCGTGGCAAAAAATGGTGGTGTTGCTATATAAAATTGCATTAAGAATAAAGAAAGGAAAAATTTCTTTATAAAAGTAGTGAAGAAAAAAGTGGAAAAAAGGGGAGTGTAAGCCATTTTACTAATAAATAGTGATGAGCGAGCATGCTTGTTACTACTCGGTACTCGCACGAGTATCACTGTACTCGGTCTACTCGACGGGGACCGAGTAATCTCGCGATACTCGTGCTGTACTCGTGGTCTTCATCCCTGCATGTTGGCGCTCTTTTGAGAGCCAGCCCTCATGCAGGGATTGGCTGGCAGACCACTGCAATGCCACAGCCCTGTTAGTTGTGGAATTGCAGTGATTGGCCGGCCTGCACAGCGTGACCGAGCCTTTATACCGGCGGGCGCGCTGTGCTCTGCTCACAGCTATCCAGACAGTCAGTGCAGGGAGAGGGTCGCTGCTTCAGGGAAAGGTTTGCGGCCCTTTATAGCTATTTCCGTAGCAGGGCTGCAAACAGTGTGACCAAAAGTCCTTCTCAGGACTATTCTAGTTGTATACAGGCAGGCAGGGTATAGCCAGGTCGGAGTACAGTAGCAGAGTCCTTCTCAGGACTATTGTTGCTGTATACAGGCAGGGTATAGCCAGGTTGGAATACAGGCTAGTGACCAAAAGAGTCCTTGTCAGGACTATTGTAGCAGTATACAGGCAGGCAGGCAGGCAGGCAGGCAGTGTATATAGCCATTCCTAGTGGTGACCGTATACCAGCCTTCATCATATCTGGGGCTGGTGTACACAGTCTAAAACAGTCCTGATAGTGTCAGACTTCTCAGCAATTGTCGCTCCTAAAACCTGTTAGGTTCTTAGTGCGTCCGTGCTTGCATTTAAAAACCGCACGTGTGTGCCTGTCGGTGGCAGCGTACAGGTGCACTTGTGTGCGTTTTTACCAAACTATTATATAACGCACAAGTGTAGTGTATAATACACGTCAGTCAGCAGTGGCTGATAGTGTCAGAGTTCTCGTCATTAATTTTTGCTCCTAAAACCTGTGTTAGGTTCTTAGTGCGTCCGTGCTTGCATTTAAAAACCGCACGTGTGTGCCTGTCGGTGGCAGCGTACAGGTGCACTTGTGTGCGTTTTTACCAAACTATTATATAACGCACAAGTGTAGTGTATAATACACGTCAGTCAGCAGTGGCTGATAGTGTCAGAGTTCTCGTCATTAATTTTTGCTCCTAAAACCTGTGTTAGGTTCTTAGTGCGTCCGTGCTTGCATTTAAAAACCGCACGTGTGTGCCTGTCGGTGGCAGCGTACAGGTGCACTTGTGTGCGTTTTTACCAAACTGTTATATAACGCACAAGTGTAGTGTATAATACACGTCAGTCAGCAGTGGCTGATAGTGTCAGAGTTCTCGTCATTAATTTTTGCTCCTAAAACCTGTGTTAGGTTCTTAGTGCGTCCGTGCTTGCATTTAAAAACCGCACGTGTGTGCCTGTCGGTGGCAGCGTACAGGTGCACTTGTGTGCGTTTTTACCAAACTATTATATAACACACAAGTGTAGTGTATAATACACGTCAGTCAGCAGTGGCTGATAGTGTCAGAGTTCTCGTCATTAATTTTTGCTCCTAAAACCTGTTAGGTTCTTAGTGCGTCCGTGCTTGCATTTAAAAACCGCACGTGTGTGCCTGTCGGTGGCAGCGTACAGGTGCACTTGTGTGCGTTTTTACCAAACTATTATATAACGCACAAGTGTAGTGTATAATACACGTCAGTCAGCAGTGGCTGATAGTGTCAGAGTTCTCATCATTAATTTTTGCTCCTAAAACCTGTTAGGTTCTTAGTGCGTCCGTGCTTGCATTTAAAAACCGCACGTGTGTGCCTGTCGGTGGCAGCGTACAGGTGCACAATTTGCACAAACTTTGATATAACGCCCAAGTCTAGTGAATACACGTCAGCACAGCATTGCAAAATGCGCAAGGGCGTTGGCAAGGAACAAGGAAGTGGACGTGATGGTGGTGCAGGCAGAGGCCGAGGTCGTGGGCAAGCTCTAATTTTGCCACAACAAAGGGCCACATCTAGTCGCTCGCACGTCCTGTCCCAAATTCTTGGGGACCGCAGCAGTACACCGCTCTTGAACCAAGACCAGTGTCAACAGGTTGTTAGTTGGATAGCGGATAATGCTTCCAGTCAGATTGGCACCACCACAAACACTCTGTCTTCCACACGGTCAAGTGTCAGTAGCCGTGATACTGCACCGCACATTTCAGAACCTGATCCTCCTTCCTACCACAAGGCTGAGTACACGTCCTCGGACATTAATGATCCCACACTTGGACACTCGGAAGAGCTGTTCACGTTTCCATTCGCACATTCTGGCCTCTCGCCAGCTCATGTTGAAGTGGGTCATGAGGAGATCGTATGTACAGATGGCCAAATATTTGAGCAGCCACGTTCTCACGAAGTTGGCAACGTGTCTCAACAAGGGGTGGACGATGATGAGACACAATTGTCAGGAAGTCAGGAGGAGGAGCAGGGTGCGGAAGAGGAAGACGACGTGGTGGATGATCCAGTAACTGACCCAACCTGGCAGGAGGATATGCAGAGCGAGGACAGCAGTGCACAGGGGGAGGGAGGCGTAGCATCCCAACAGGCAGTAAGAAGCAGGGTGGTGGCTCCAGGCAGAAGTCAGGCAACCGTTCCCCGGAACAACAACACGACACAAGGTGCCTGTACAAATGTTAGGTCTTCCCGAGTCTGGCAGTTTTTTAAGTTGGATCCAGATGATTCTAAAAAGGCCATTTGCAACACCTGCCGTGCCAGCATCAGCAGGGGTACCAAAACTAGCAGCCTGACCACCACCAGCATGATCAGGCACATGTCAGCCAAGCACCCGACTTTGTGGGAAGTACAACAGAGTCGAGGAGCAGTGCTTGCTAATGTCACTGCTACGTCTTCGCTGGTTGTGCATGCGAGCCAATCCCCTGTCCATGCTGCCTGCGAACAAGCCTCCTCCGGTCCTGCACCTGCAGTTGCCTACTCAGAAATAACACCATCATCAAGCACGTCCTTGTCCCAGCGCAGCGTTCAGTTATCCATTCAGCAAACCTTTGAACGCAGGCGCAAATACACTGCCAACACCCCACATGCCACAGTTCTAAATGCTAACATTTCGCGACTGCTTGCGCTGGAAATGTTGCCTTTTAGGCTGGTGGAGACAGAAGCATTCCGCGACCTGATGGCGGCAGCTGTCCCACGTTACTCGGTCCCCAGCCGCCACTATTTCTCCCGGTGTGCCGTCCCCGCGTTGCATAACCACGTGTCACAAAATATCACACGTGCCCTGAACAACGCTGTTTCACCCAAAGTCCACCTAACCACAGACACATGGTGACGATTATCTCGAGAGTGCAAAGTAGCCAAATGAAACTTTTACTGGATTTCCACTTACTTTATCAAATCTCATCTCCACCACAGTTTGCATCTGTTATAGTTTTGGAGAAAATTGTGGTCATTTCATTTTTGCGCGAATGTGTTCAGATTCCTTTTTTATTGCCCTGCCTAAGGGCTATACTATAATACACCCACTTCCTGACAATGGACACTTCAGGTTTACAGGCCCTCATGCACGTCTCTATCCAGGGACAACGTGGAGCCTCCCAATTTTTGGCTGCCCTGCCTAAGGGCTATACTATAATACACCCACTTCCTGACAATGGACACTTAATGTTTTGAGGCCCTCATGCATGTCTCTATCCAGGGACAACGTGGAGCCTCCCAATTATTGGCTGCCCTGCCAAAGGGCTATACTACAAAAGACCCACTTCCTTCCAATGGGCACTTCAGGTTTACAGGCCCTCATGCACGTCTCTATCCAGGGACAACGTGGAGCCTCCCAATTTTTGGCTGCCCTGCCAAAGGGCTATACTACAAAAGACCCACTTCCTTCCAATGGGCACTTCAGGTTTACAGGCCCTCATGCACGTCTCTATCCAGGGACAACGTGGAGCCTCCCAATTTTTGGCTGCCCTGCCTAAGGGCTATACTATAATACACCCACTTCCTGACACTGGACACTTAATGTTTTGAGGCCCTCATGCACGTCTCTATCCAGGGACAACGTGGAGCCTCCCAATTTTTGGCTGCCCTGCCTAAGGGCTATACTACAATAGACCCACTTCCTTACAATGGGCACTTCAGGTTTACAGGCCATCATGCACGTCTGTATGCAGGGGCATTGGTGAACCTCACAATTTTGGACTGCCCTGGCAAAGGAAAATACTACAAAGACTCAGTTCCTCAAAATGGGCACATTAGACTCAGAGGCCTTTATGTACGTCTCTTCTCAGGGACATCGGAGTGCCACACAATGTTTTACGTAAAATCTTTCATGTATTGATCTCAAAAAGTAACATACATTAGCTCTATCTCACTATTGGGTATGTGCCCTTAACATTTCCGCTATGAAAAATCATTTTGGTGTCATTTTGGAAGGTTTTCTGGTGAGTCCGTAAAAATGGCGTAAAACGCGGACAAAATTATTCACAGCTGTGACTTTTGAGTGATAAATGCTTCAAGGGGTCTTCCCCATGCTGTTGCCATGTCATTTGAGCACTCTTCGGAGACTTTTGTGCCATTTTTAGGGTTTCTACATGCTGCCGGTGGTCATTTCACAAAAATACTCGGGTCTCCCATAGGATAACATTGGGCTCGGTGCTCGGGCCGAGTACACGAGTATCTTGGGAGGCTCGGCCCGAGCTTCGAGCACCCGAGTTTTTTAGTACTCGCTCATCACTACTAATAAACCTAAAAAATAAAAATAAATTGAATAAAAATCATGAATGTTGTGTTATAACAGGAAATTCGGTGTAAGAATGAATATCCGGGATGAGAGTTCAGCGAATGAGTTATAGAAATTGTTACAAAAAGGAGTGTGTACGGTTTATGCGTAAATTTTCAGAATGCGTACATGAAAATTATATGTATGTGAGAATGTCCCCCATGCTTTGTAAAAAGTTATTTATGAAAATGTAAATAAGATATATAAAAATGCCTAATTATTTATAATTTATGAGAAAGATATATATGTATGGAAGAATGTTATAAGGTGTCCAAGAACCATAAAGAAAAAGGGTGCATATATAATGTTAGAGGTCTAGAGTTCCACCAGGCTATATCACCCCTAAAGAAATAGAAAGAAGACCTTACTACCTGTGTACCCCAAAAAAAGCTATATTTCTTAGCCAGGATTATGGTGGAGATATGCACAAGTGAAATAAGAATATAAAGTAATACAATAAGATTATAAAACCAATATGTGTGTAATACTATTGTATGTTTTGAGGATTTCGATAGCGTTAGGGCAATGACAACCAGAGACGAGTTTGTGGTACAAGATGTTTATAATATGTAACCACGGTAGATACACAGCGGAAATACACAAAACACATGAAAATACCTTTCTGAAACGGAGCGAAGGGGATTCCCGGGGCCACGCACCGGACTCCCCCAGGGAGACCACCAGAGCGAACCCCTATACAGGGACTGTCCGGCAATCAACCCCGGAAGGCCTAAATGCGCCGCAGCCGGGACACAAGGGGCAAGTGGTAAAGTCCAGAAGTGTCCGTACGGGATGAAAGTCCAGAATGGTTATGAGCCGGAAGAAACCGGGCAGACGTGCTGACCAAAGACGGCAGACGGAGTCCGGGCACAGCTTGAAGAAACCGGGTATGGTCCAGAGTCGGTCGGTAGACTTTCAGGAGGATCCAAAGGTAATCAAGAAGTAGCAGCAGCAGCAAAGCAGGAGCACACAGCAAGCCGTATACTCAGGCACTGGACTAGGCTTAGAGGCGGCCTTTTAAGCAGCTGGACAGGAAGTAGGGCAACAGAACATAAAACTCCATGTTAACCGAGGGCAAGCTCATGCAAAAAAGAGAACTGGAAAACCCGGAAACCTGACATTACTCCCCCCCCCAGAAACGGCCTCAGGACGGGTCAGGGCCTGGCTTGTCCGGGTACCGTCGATGAAACTGAGCGATCTTCCGGGGAGCTCGAATGTTACCCACCGGTTCCCAGGAATCGTCCTCGGGGGCGTACCCCTGCCAACGTACCAGATACTGAAGCCGACGACGATGGAGCCGGGAGTCAATAATGTCCTCAACCACGAACTGCTCCTCGCCGTCGACCATCACAGGCGGAGGAGGAGGCACGACACGACCATGAAACGTATTGGGAGAGACGGATTTGAGGAGAGAAACATGAAAGACCGGGTGTACCTTGAGATGGTGCGGTAACCGCAGCCGACAGGCCACAGGGCTCACGATCCCGGTGATCTTAAATGGACCGATGAATTTTTGTCCCAGCTTCTGCGAAGGGACACCCAATCTCAGGTTCTTGGTGGACAACCATACAGAGTCCCCTACCTTATACATGGGTGCCGGTTTCCGGTGAGTGTCTGCCGACCTCTTGTAACGCTCCTGGGCCGTAGCCACACTGTCCTTTAGAACCTCCAGATTTTGTCGAAGCTCTGTCAATCTGTCCTCCACCGCAGGCACTGAGACCGCAACCGGTGACCTAGGCAAAATAGTCGGATGGTAACCCAAGTTAGCAAAAAAGGGCGTTACCTTAGTGGAGCTGCTCTGAGTGTTGTTATACGAGAACTCCGCCAACGGAAGCATCTTCAACCAATCGTCCTGCAGATGGCTGACATAACATCGAAGGTATTGTTCCAGGGTTTGATTGGTCCGTTCGGTTTGCCCATTTGTCTGAGGATGGTATGCAGAAGACAAACAGACATCAATCTGGAGTGCCGTACAAAACCCCTTCCAGAACCTAGACGTGAACTGCACGCCCCGGTCAGAGATGATCTCGTCTGGTACCCCATGCAATCGGAATACGTTCTGGATAACCAAATCCACTGTCTCTGCGGCTGAGGGAAGACCGGCACACGGAATAAAGTGAGCAGCTTTAGTCAACCGATCCACCACCACTAAAATGGTATTGTGACCGTCTGAGACGGGCAACTCCACAATAAAATCCATTGAGATAGACCCCCAAGGGCGAGATGGCACGGGTAACGGTTGGAGGAGTCCTGTAGGAGCCACACGAGGGACCTTGCACCGGGCACAAACCACACATGAGTGGACATAGTCCTTTACGTCCTTTAAACAGGTAGGCCACCAGAAGAAACGGTTCAGAAATTCCTGCGTCTTCTGTACCCCCCTATGACCAGCCAACACGGAGTCATGGACCAACTTGAGAACCCGAAGTCTTACGGCCTCCGGGACATAAATGCGTCGCTCTCTCAACCACACACCATTCCGAAGAACAAGAGTTACATCATTCGGGGGGGCAGCAAGAAATACGTCACCATCATAGGCCAGCTTGATGTCCTTCCACAAGTCCTGGTCCTGGATTACTCCAACGAAATTGGCATCCGATAACACGGTCTGAGACGGGGTTCCAGGCACGGAGTCCACGGCGTGGATTCGGGACAAGGCATCGGCTTTCCCATTACGTGAACCTGGACGGTATGTAACGACAAAATTGAACTGGTTAAGGAATAGGCTCCAACGGGCTTGCCGTGGAGACAGGCACCTGGCAGACTTAAGAAACTCCAGATTACGATGATCTGTGAGTACTATCACTTGCTGCGCGGCTCCCTGTAAGTGGTGTCTCCATTCCTTGAAGGCGGAAATAATCGCTAACAATTCTTTGTCCGCAATGTCATAGTTCCTTTCTGCAGGGGACAACCGGCGGGAAAAGAAAGCACACGGATGTAAGAGACTCTTGTCCCCAGTCCTTTGAGAAAGGATGGCCCCTAATGCGTAGTCGGAAGCGTCGACTTCCACGATAAAGGGAAGTGCGGGATTCGGATGTACCAATATAGGCGCTGAGGTAAAACAGACCTTGAGACGATGGAAGGCTTCCTGGGCCTGGGCGGACCACACAAACTTCTGTCCTTTCTTGGTTAACAGAGTGATGGGACGAACGATTTCTGAAAAATTACGGATAAAACGTCGGTAAAAGTTGGCAAAACCGACAAAGCGTTGTACCTCTTTGATGTTTCCCGGTTCCGGCCAGTCTAGAATCGCTTGTATTTTGCCAGACTCCATGTTCAGTCCCTGAGGAGAGATGACATAACCTAAGAATTGTATCTGTGAGCAATGGAATTCGCATTTCTCCAGTTTGATGTACAGGTGGTTTTCCCTCAGCCGGGTAAGTACGGTCTTGACGTGCTCCTGGTGTTCCTGTAGGGAATCAGAAAAGATTAGGATATCGTCCAGATAAATCACCATGAATTGGTCCATGATATCCCTAAAAATATCGTTAACTAGATGTTGGAAAGCCGCGGGAGCGTTACAAAGTCCAAAAGGCATCACTAGGTACTCAAAATGTCCATACCGACATCGGAACGCGGTCTTCCACTCGTCTCCGGGACGTATGCGGAGTAGATTGTATGCCCCACGGAGGTCCAATTTGGTGAATATTTTTGCCTGTTGGACCCTCTCCAATAGCTCAGGAATCAATGGTAACGGATACCGGTTCCGGATGGTTATTTTATTCAGTTCCCGGTAGTCAATACAGGGTCTTAGAGTCCCCTCTTTCTTTTTCACAAAAAAGATGGGTGCCCCTGCTGGTGAGGTAGACGGACGAATAAATCCCTTCGCCAGACTTTCATCAATGTAGTTTTTTAGTGCTTCTAGCTCAGGTGCCGCCAACGGGTAGACATGACCAAACGGGATCTCCGCCCCTGGGAGTAAGTCTATGGGGCAATCATACGGTCTATGCGGGGGAAGCCGATCGGCTTTTCTTTTGTCGCATATGTCCGCAAAGTCGTTATACACCGGGGGTAGAACAGGTACCTGTACAGTGCCCTCCGCATTCGGCGTTACTGGAACCGGAACAGTTGGACTAATGGTCGGAATACTCTGCGGTGGGAAGGATATTTCCTTAGTTTCCCAATCGATGACCGGATTTGTAGACCGTAGCCACGGAATACCTAAAATAATCGGAAAATGAGGAGAAGAAATTAGCATGAAAACAAGGGTCTCCTGCTGACCTGGCTTCATGACGCACTCTAGCGGTACGGTTTCCCGATCAACTGGTCCAGAGATTAACGGAGATCCGTCTACCGTCTCCATGGTAACCGGTGAGGCTCTTTGCTGAGTCCGGATACCGTGTTTCCTGGCAAAAGAGGAGTCCATGAAATTTCCCCCTGCCCCAGAATCTATCATTGCAGAGGTAGGTATTAGCTGTCCCTCCCACCGGATCTGAATGGGGAGCGAGCAATGGGTATATTTCCCTTCCGAGTCCTTCGGTGAGGTTGACATTACAGTCAAGGGAAATACCGCATCCAAGTGTCCACTTGCCTCAGAGATATCGGACTCTGCGTCCGTGTTGTCACACTCTGCCATGGCTGCCAATACCTTATTTGGGCGATTCGGACGTTTCGGGCAGTCGATCAAGAAATGGTCTGATTGACCGCAATAGAAACACAGACGCTCACGGAGCCGGTGTTCGCGACGTTCATTGGTCTCTCGCTTTTGCAGAGAGTCCACTTGCATAGGAACGTCCTCGGCCTCCCGTGGCGTCCTGAGAGCGGGTTCTCTGGAAGGAAATGCAAAGTTGTTTACACGGTTTACAGCTGCCCATTTTTCCTGTCTACGTTCCGTCAAGCGGGTATCAATACGCACACAGTGCTGGAGAAACAGTTCAAAATCCCCTGGAGATTCAGAACGAGCTAACTCGTCCTTGATGGTACCGGACAACCCCTTTCTGAAAACAGACAATAATGCATTGTTTCCCCAGTCGGTGTCTACCACTAACCTCTTGAACTCAGTGGCATATTCAACTACAGAACGCTTTCCCTGACGTAAGGAAAGGAGAGCCGATTCAGCGGTAGCACGGCGATTCGGATCATCAAACATCTGCGCCATTGCGGTCAGAAAATCATCTAGGTGATTTAAACGGATGTCCCGGTTCTCTATCATAGGATTAGCCCAAGCCAGTGCTTGTGAGGTTAATAACATAATTATACATAACACTTTGGACCGGTCAGAACGGTAATAATCAGCATGTACATCAAAAAACAGTATACATTGGTTCACAAATCCACGAAACTGACTACGGTCACCATTGAAACGGAATGGGGGTAACCTAGGCATACCGGCAGCTGATACGGACGTAGTGGGGCCGGCTTCCTGAGCCTCCACTCTGACTTGCAAGTCCTGTATAGCCGGACCCAGTACCTGGTGATCATGGCCCAGCTGTGCCTCCATATCTCTAAGTTTAGTCTGCACCACCTCCATCTCCTGCTGCAAGGAGTTAATCATAGAAAAGAGCTGATCTACTCCTCGTGTCTCAGTCATTGCCCCAGTGAAATCCTCTTGTGGCCTGAGTATAATGTAATACTATTGTATGTTTTGAGGATTTCGATAGCGTTAGGGCAATGACAGCCAGAGACGAGTTTGTGGTACAAGATGTTTATGATATGTAACCATGGTAGATACACAACGGAAATACACAGTATAACAAACACATGAAAATACCTTTCTGAAACGGAGCGAAGGGGATTCCCGGGGCCACGCACCAGACTCCCCCAGGGAGACCACCAGAGCGAACCCCTATACAGGGACTGTCCGGCAATCAACCCCGGAAGGCCTAAATGCGCCGCAGCCGGGACACAAGGGGCAAGCGGTAAAGTCCAGAAGTGTCCGTACGGGATGAAAGTCCAGAATGGTTATGAACCGGAAGAAACCGGGCAGACGTGCTGACCAAAGACGGCAGACGGAGTCCGGGCACAGTTTGAAGAAACCGGGTGTGGTCCAGAGTCGGTCGGTAGATTTTCAGGAGGATCCAAAGGTAATCAAGTAGCAGCAGCAGCAAAGCAGGAGCACACAGCAAGCAGTATACTCAGGCACTGGACTAGGCTTAGAGGCGGCCTTTTAAGCAGCTGGACAGGAAGTAGGGCAACAGAACATAAAACTCCATGTTAACCGAGGGCAAGCTCTTTCAAAAGAGGACTGGAAAACCCGGAAACCTGACAATGTGTGCATTCATGCACCACCCGGTACGCTACCCTTGCCAAATTGCTCACTCTAGATCCCCACACGATCCATGAAGCCGTTCCCCCGGTCACACCGCCTGCTGCCGGTTCCCACTCATCCCTGGGGGAGTTAGGCGAGTGGTATCGAGAGCTACATGTCGGCACTGATGATACCCCCATACACCACAAGGAAGGGGTATACCGGGTGGTACAGGAGTATGAGCGGGTTTTTAGCAAGCACCCTCTAGATTTTGGGCAGATTAAAGGGGTTCAACACCACATCCCTACCGGTACACACTCCCCTATTAAAGAGAGATGCAGGCCTATTCCCCCTGCCCACTACCAATGCGCCAAAGACATGTTGAGGAACATGAAGGAGGCAGGGGTTATTAGGGACAGCTGTAGTCCCTGGGCCGCTCCGTTGGTGCTGGTTAAGAAGAAGGATGGCACCATGCGGATGTGTGTGGATTACCGGAAGATTAACCAGATAACGCATAAGGATGCTTACCCTCTGCCCCGCATCAAAGAGTCCCTGGCCTCGCTGAGAACCGCTAACTACTTCTCCACCCTTGACCTCACCAGCGGGTACTGGCAGGTGGCCGTGGCACCGGAAGACCGAGAGAAGACTGCCTATGGGACCGTTTTGCTGTACTTGGATGATGTGATTGTGTACTCACAGACGTATGAAGCCCACCTGGAGCACCTAGCCGAGGTGTTCGCGTCCCTTGCCAAGTATGGGATGAAGTTGAAGCCCTCAAAGTGTCATCTGCTGAAACCCAGAGTGCAGTACCTAGGACATGTGGTTGGTGCGGAAGGTGTCGCCCCCAACCCCGAGAAGATCACCGCCATCCAAGACTGGCCGAGACCGACCACAGTGAGGGAAGTGAGGCAGTTTCTGGGCCTGGTGGGATATTACCGTCGCTTCATTAAGGGGTACACAAAGATGGCTGCCCCCATGCAAGACCTCCTCGTAGGACAGACCAAGGGTGGTAGATCCCTAGTAGCCCCATTGGTGTGGGAAGAAAAGCATGAGGAATCCTTCCGCCAGCTGAGAACAGCCCTGACCGGAGAGGAAATCCTAGCGTACCCTGACTACAGCCGCCCATTCATCCTCTACACCGACGCCAGCAATGTGGGCTTGGGGGCTGTTCTATCCCAGGTCCAAGACAGAAGGGAAAAGGTAATAGCTTATGCTAGCCGAAAACTCCGACCGACTGAGAGGAACCCTGAGAACTACATCTCCTTCAAGCTTGAGCTCTTGGCACTGGTGTGGGCTATCACCGAGCGGTTCCGCCATTACCTGGCAGCAGCCAAGTTCACCGCGTACACAGACAATAACCTGCTGACCCATCTAGATACGGCCAAGCTGGGCGCGTTGGAGCAGCGGTGGGTGACCAGGTTAGCCAACTACGATTTCACCATCAAGTACCGGGCCGGCCGTACCAACGTCAATGCCAATGCACTCTCCCGGATGCCCCACCTGTCGGAAGAGGGGCCAGAGGATGATGACCTCGAAGAGATCGAGTTGCCTGCATTTCACCGGCCATTCACTGAGAAGGTGCACGTCTACCAACAACGGGTGAACCTGGATCCGCTGCCCCGACAGGACTGGCAGGAAGCTCAGGACCAGGCACCTGCTGTCCGCCTGGTCAAGACTCTAGTGGAACAGGGTTCTGCTGGGATAGACCCTGCTGCCCCTGCCGAAGCCCAACGTCTGTGGCAAGAATGGACCCGGCTATACCAACACCAGGGGAAGTTGTATCGCGAGCTGATTAATCCAAAGACTCACGAGAAGATCCGCCAGCTGGTGATTCCCCAGGCTAACGTGCCCACCGTCCTGCAAGCATACCATGATGGTGCAGTGCACTTCGGGTGGAAGAAGCTAGAGATGTTGTTAAGAGAGCGGTTCTATTGGAGTGGAATGCGGGAATCTGTGGAGGCCTGGTGCCGAGAATGTGGCCCTTGCGCATTGAGAAGGAAGGACGAGGCCAGCCAGAAGGCACCCCTACACCCGATCATTACACACCAACCGCTGGAGCTGGTTGCCCTTGACCATGTAAAGCTCACCCCCAGCCGAAGTGGGTACACCTACGCTCTGACCATCGTAGACCACTACTCGAGGTTCCTGGTGGTTGTCCCAGTTAAGGACTTAACCGGCCGCACCGCTGCTAAGGCTTTCCAGGCTTATTTCTGTTGACCGCATTGGTACCCGGAGAGGGTGCTTACCGACCAGGGTCCGGCCTTTGAAGCAGAGGTATTCCAGGAATTCTGCCAGTTGTACGGCTGCAAGAAAATCCGGACCACGCCTTACCACGCCCAAACCAATGGCATTTGTGAAAAGATGAACCACTTGGTCCTGGGCCTCCTCAAGACGTTACCACTGGAAGAGCGGAACCTGTGGCTGGAGAATCTACCTGACCTGGTCGATATGTACAACAACATCCCTTCCAGCTCTACGAAATGCACTCCAGCATACCTGATGAGAGCTCGTCCCGGCCGGCTACCAGTGGATCTGGAAATGGGCTTGGAAGCTTCAGAAGCACTCCTGTCGACAGCTGAATGGGACACTCGGCGGAGGACACAGTACCGACAGGTCCAGGAGTATGTTGAAAAGAACTTGTGCCGGAGTCGGGGACAACAGGAGCAGTGCTTCAACAAGAAGGCGCCTGCCGGTTCCTTCCAACCTGGGGATGTAGTGCTGAAGCGGAAAAGAAGGGCCCACAAGCTGGATGATCAATGGGAAAAAACCCCGTATGTAGTCCAGCCCACAGGATGGGAGAATGGGAAGGCCTACCAGATCAGCCGTGACCAGGGGGGGACTTTGGCCACGGTTTCCCGAGACCACCTGAAGAAGTGCCCACCAGCATTGAGAGTAGCGGATGAGGCTCCAGTTCCCAGTCCAGTGGAGAAGGAAAAAGAGGTAATCCACACCATGATGGGTGATTTTCCAGCAGACTGGCCTACACAGAACGGTGCGGTGATCCTTCCAGTGATACTGTTCCCACAACCCGTGGATGAAGAAATGATGGAAACGGTTAACCGCGAGCCAGTGCCCAGGGATGTACCTGTACCCAGCTCCCCTACGCCTCCGCCTGCCCCACATGATAGCAGGGAGGAGGAACTGACTGTTCCCTCTGCCCCACTGCCTGTCACCACTGACACCGGATCCCGAAGGTCCACTCGCCCCAACCTAGGTAGACCCCCACTTAGGTACAGGGAAACTACTCTTTAAAAGGGGGGGGCTTTATGTGTTGAGTGTACCAGTTTGAAAGTTTTAAATGATAAGTAAAGATGATCAACCAAAGAAGTTTACCTGATTGAACCGTGATTAAACCGGCCGTTGCCGGCAACTGTTGTCCCCGTAGGGACTGTGCAACCATTGCGTAAGGAACTGCTTACGGACAAGCCCGAGAACTTGCAGGGCAACCACAAACTTAGTGCAATGTAAATAAAAATGTTTGTTGGCTTGACACCGTTACCGCCTCCGGAGAGGCTGATTTGGGAGGATGGGCCTGGAGGAAAGGGATGGCCTAGGCCCGCCACTACCGTAACCGGTGGCGATCCTCCGGGGGTTCAGGGGTCCCCTTGGACGTGGGCCCCCTGAAAGAGACAGAACCCGCTCGGGCAACTTGGTGCTGGACTGGGGTCAAGGGGTGCTGCCCGCTTCTTAGGGGCAGCATCAGGGCCAGGTTGTTTGGGTGGGAGAAGAGCGGAAGCTGTACCGTTGTAAAATGTTTATGATGCTTTTACATGTTTTACCGTTTTATTCTTTTTCAGTTGTGAAAATAAAACCGGTGATGGACGGGCAGCCCGCGGACGGTCTGCATTTTACTATAGGGGAATGTGGCGCCCTGGACAAGCCAGGTCGTCACAGGTACTACACCAACACGCTCTACACTCCGGCTAGGCACACCGAAGCTAAACACAAATCCTAGTTGCCTTCCTCCAGGGGCTGATGTCCACACCAGGGGGTGGGCCAGGCGGTTGATCCCACCCACCGAGGAGTTCACAGTCCTGGAGGCGGGAAAAGGAGTCAGATTAGAGATCAGTTTTGGAGTTAGAGAAGTGAAGAGGAGAGGAGACTGACCGTGTCCGTGTGTGTGGCCCGGGCACTCAGCAAGGTTGGCAGACGGTGGTGACCTTCTGCAGGAGAGGCTGATTGGAGTGAACCGTACGGACCGGGGATGGGCGGTGGCCCGCCGGTACCAGATCGGGGAGTGAAGAGAAGCCAGCACCATCCGGCAGGGCCTACGGACCCCGACCAGGCTAGGAGTCGCCGTAAAACCGGTCAAATCCGTTAGCGACAGGAACCTCCAGGGTTTCCCAGCAGTCAAGACCCGATTGAAGGCAACAGCTCACACCGTAGAGGGAAGCACAGTCACCGCCAAGGCTACAGTTCCCAGGGCCAGAGCCTGCGGGCAAAAGGGGCTCCCTCAGCATCCATCCAAGCTGGGGAGCGGGTTACCGGTGGGAAGCCCGCTAGATTTTGGGGGAATAAAAGGGGTCCACCACCACATCCCCACAGGTGCACACCCACCCATCAAAGAGAGCTATAAGCCAATACCACCTTCACATTGCCAGTGTACCAAGGACATGTTGAGCAACATGAAGGCGGCTGGGGTTATCCGTGACAGTTGTAGCCTTTGGGCAGCTCTGTTGATCCTGTTAAAAAAGAAGGACGGCACCATTCCCCGTATTGAGGAATCGCTAGCTGCATTGAGAACTGCAAATTATTTTTCTACCCTTGATCTCACTAGTCACTATTGGCAAGTGTCCGTTGCTGAGGCAGACCGGGAGAAGACCGCCTTCGCCACCCCTATGGGTCTCTGCGAGTTCAAAAGCATGCCCTTCGAGCTGTGCAATGCGCCAGGAACCTTCCAGAGGCTGATGGAATGCTGCTTGGGACAAGATTTTAGGGTGTATAAAAAGGGAGATTAGATCCCGTGATCCCAACGTATTGTTACACCTCTATAAATCACTTGTAAGGCTACATCTGGAATATGGGAACCAGTTTTGGGCTCCACATTTTAATAAGGACATTCAGAAGTTAGAGTCAGTTCAAAGGTGGGCAACTAGACTACTACAAGGAATGGAAGGCCTCCCATATGATGACAAGTTGAAAAAGTTATTAAGTGATTATTGGCTGCAATGGGGCTTTCTGGCTGGTGCCAGCCTCTCTTCTTAGCACACAGGAACCACAATCCCTACACCATGCTTCAATGGATTCTCTCATCCCAGCCCAGTAAAGCTACATATTTTACACAGTCATAAGCAGCCAAAAGGGATCTATTCTATTCAATTGCAAATGATCTAGATAAGACTGAGAATAAGATACTGCACGGGACATAGCAGAGTTGGTCAAGTTGAGTGGAGATGAGTTTGCTATTTGGCACAGCTTTTTGCATCAATAAAGCAAGTAAAAGGTGTGAAAGATAAAAAAAAGGGTGAAAGTGTGAAAAGTGAATTGGCCAAATTGAGGTGCATATAAAGTTTTTGCTTTCTTTCAATTCACTAATGGGGCTCATTTGAATCAGGTGAATTGAGTTCTGCTTTTGGAAACTGGGTTAAGAAGGGGTGCACCGGTCCTGGAGGTACTGCAATACCAGGTCAATGCGTGGAGTGGACAGAGCAAGATTTTTTCCATCTCCTTGTTCTAAAAATCCATTTAATATATGGTCCCCAGAGAGGGGACGTATCAGATATTAAACTGATAAGAACAGATTTAATTTTTTTTTTTTTCTGTTTATCAGTAGGACTTCAAAATAACAAAGGTGATCGCCTCCCGTTGCCTGGGAACCGTCCAGGCACAAGAGGGCTATGTGTCACCAGAAGGCGCACACACTTCCTCAAGGCCGGCAGACGTGCAATCCCAGGCACCTTCCAGTACCGACCAAGGTAGCGTCCTCCGAAACTACACTTGATCTTAGCCAAAAGGCCGAGAAGCTATAACCCGAATTGGTTACGGCCTTGAGTGGCACCCTGGCCTATACCGGACACATCTTAGGGAGAGGGAGACAAACCCACGCCTACAGAAGACATTTTGTCACCCAAGCCAACCCTTGAAAAGGCTGTTTTGCAGAGCAAAAACAAGAAGAATGGTGCTTTTTGCAGCCGCCGCCCACTGCAATGAATCTGAATAACTCCTCCTTTTGGACACAAGCACCTCCCCTCCCCCTTGCAGTCTTTCCAATTCATGATACAAAAAGACGGACGGACAGGACAGGACAGGACAGGCTGCCTGACTTTCCGTCACTGCCACCCTTTGCCATCCTTGCCCGTAGAAAGCCCTTTCATCATCCCCAAACCCTAATCTTTTCCCTTCCCTTCCCAGATGCGTCTCACTCCCTTTCATTAGGAAGTGAGCGCAGCCTTTTCTCCGTTCTGCACATGCGCGACGTTAAACACAAATGCGCAGGCGTGCGTTCCATTACCCTCACTGCATTCCACTCCCATACAGGAAGTGGGCGCAGCTATTACTACGGTCGCACATAAAAGAACCCACGGCCACCACTGCACATAGCTGACTCCACCACAGGACACCCACTTCTACACCAACACAGGTAAGACAGGATCGGCACCTCTATGCTCCTGTTACAATCAGGCTCAGTCACCATGTGATAACGCTCTCAACTCTTTAGTTGCAGGCTCCCCTTGCTTCACCTCCACTGGCTGTGCTGCCATTTCCTCTCCCACCTGGAAGGTATACTTTATTCCACTATTTTCCTGTTTCTCTCTTCCCCCTTTTCCCATAACCTACTTTTATCTGCATTTGTGGGGTATCTATATGCTATTTACATCATAGTTTTATTCATTAATATGGAAGGGAAGAGTGCCCATGAGAGTGTTGAACTGCGGAGAGCAAGAGATTAAGCTGCTCCGATTTGCCACCATTGATAAGCTGTTCTCAGTAGATACACATGCTATCCAAACAGCAGCATCCACCATTGCTTCAGCCCACCCATTCAGTGACAGCTCACCAAGTCAGCCAGAGGAGTGGTGTAAGGAATTACACGTAGGCACTGACTCCACACCTTCACATCACAAGAAGGGGGTCTACAGGCTAGTGCAAGAATACGAGCAAGTCTTCAGCAAACATCCGCTAGACTTTTGAAGAATAAAAGGGGTCAAACACTACATCCCCACAAGTGCACACCCACCCATCAAAGAGAGATATAAGCCAAAACTACCTGCACATTACCAGTGTACCAAGGACATGTTGAGCAACATGAAGGAGGCTGGGGTTATCCGTGACAGTTGTAGCCTCTGGGCAGCTCCGTTGGTCCTGTTAAAGAAGAAGGACAGCACCACTCCCCTGTATTGAGGAATAGCTAGCTGCATTGAGAACTGCAAATTATTTTTCTACCCTTGATCTCACTAGTCGCTATTGGCAAGTGTCCGTTGCTGAGGCAGACCGGGAGAAGACCGCCTTTGCCACCCCGATGGGTCTCTGCGAGTTCAAAAGCATGCCCTTCGAGCTGTGCAATTTGCCAGGAACCTTCCAGAGGCTGATGGAATGCTGCTTGGGACACCGAAACTTTGAAACGGTACTGCTATACCTTTATGATGTTATTGTTTATTCTAAAGCAAACAAGATTTTAGGGTGTATAAAAAGGGAGATTAGATCCGGTGATCCCAACGTATTGTTACCCCTCTATAAATCACTTGTAAGGCCACATCTGGAATATGGGGTAAAGTCCTGAGCAGGTTGATAACCATTGGTTTGAGCATGGTAGGGTGTAGTGCGCATCTTCCTGCATCGGTAAAAGCTGCAGAAGTCCTTGAAGATTTCCGCTTCAAAGGCTGTGCCTTGATCTGTGAGGACTCTCTCTGAGTAGCCATGAGGTCTGCATAAGTGTGCTTGGAAGACCTTCGCTGCAGTATGGGCCATTAGATCTTTGACTTGTACCACAACCATAAATCTCGAGTAGTTGTCTACCATCGTAAGTGCATACGTGAGCTCGCCTCGATATTCTGCAACAAAACTCCCTTTTTCGATTTCAGTTTCAGCAAACACTCCTCTTCCTGTAGAAAATATTTATCATTACCTAAGACAGTCATTCTAATGCATGACAATATTAAGGCAATTTAGTTAAAACTTGTTTTAACTCACCTTTAAGGGGATTGATGTATTTCATGGTCAATCCAGGTTTGTCAGTGATGGCACTGACATAATGTATGGCGTCTTTTTCGGGCGTTATCCTTTGCCTTTTCATTGTGAAAATCCAGTTGCCTATATCAAAGCAAATTCTACTACTTGTAAAGTATGCAGAAAATGAAATGTAGAACATATAACATCAACTGCTTAGGAACGCATCATAGGTTAGTACTTAAAAGGATATTGTCATGTTCTAGTCATAATGCAAGCTGGACATTTTTCATGTTACCCTGTAATCGCCGGCCTGTTCTAATGCTCACAAGCCAAGATATAGGCTCAGCTGCTAAGGCTTCCCTCTGCCTTCTGAATGAAACTTGAATATGTCTGGGTCACTGTGTATATAGCAGGTGCTCAGAAAAAATAAGAGTCAATTCAATAGAAATAGCTCTGGCACACTATAGTGATCAATAACGTAAGAAAAGAACTCTTGGAATGCTGAAAATTCTTTATTTGTGCAAAAGGATAATTCATCCAACGTTTCGACCTTGTTTTTAGGTCTTTATCAAGGATAAAGTTATCTAAGATCATAAAGGGTTACAAAACCATATAAACACGTAATTAGTACATAGTACAACATAACAGTACAATATATTGCTACTTGAGAGTACAATGGGTCAAATGACCATGATGCACATACAAAAAATTTTTCCAAAGCCATAGTGAAAACATTTGTACTGAGGAAAGAAAATTTCCACATGACCTATCTGGAGAAACATTCTGGATCAAACAACCAAAAATAGTCAAGCAGGTAAATACACACCTATATGGATAACAGGATGATATGTGTTCAATTGTATAGCGTCATTGCCATTAAGGTACAAATGGAAAACTTGCAATCCTATATAGTGAAGGAAATGAACACATATCATATCAAAGAACACAGGAACATGGGTGTGAGAAAAACCTCAATGTTTATACTTTGTTCTTTATAATGGTGTGAACATGTATATGTCTCAGTACCTTATGCACTTGAGAATTCTAGTGAGTAGATCATGAAAGCCTATTTCAGAACTGGAATCGGTAAATAATTGTAGGTGGAATCTAAATGAAAAGATGGTACAAGTGTTATCATGACTAGAGATGAGCGAACCGGTCGCGGTTCGGCTCGAGGTTGGTTCGCCGAACGGACCTCCCGTTCGAGTTCGGTTCGTCGAACGTTCGACGAACCGAACTCGAGCCAATAGGAAACAATGGCAGGCAATCACAAACACAGAAAAACACCTAGAAAACACCCTCAAAGGTGTCCTAAAGGTGACAAACAACTCAAACACATTGGAAAGTGACAAGGACATATACTCATGCGAAAACAAAACAGCTGGACAAGGAAAAAGAGGAGGACACACAGATATATGAGTATATGCAAGGAAACATCGATTCCATTAATGTGCAACTTGAGCCCTGCTCATTCTTGGCTTCCAATCTTGATAAATTGCCTGAGCTCGCCACGTACGTCTTGGGGATCTTGTCGTGTCCTGCAGCCAGCGTTCTCTCGGAACCTGTCTTCAGTGCTGCTGTGGGTCTGCTGGCAGATAAGCACACGTGTCTGTCCACTGACAATGTGGACATGGCTCTCAGAGGACTTTTCTTCCCCTGGGTCAGCCAGGGGACGGGAAAGGCACGCGTATTTTTGAGAGTGCTTCATGCAAAGCATCTTTTTCTTTTTCAAAAGGGAGCTCAACCGATGCCAGTCAAGTGGGGTGTGTGTGGCCCAGTGAGTGGAAACGAGGGAGACTGTGGTTGGAGTCCCCTCGCTGTGTCTCTAAAAGAACCAAGATGAACAAGTCATGGCTCTCAGAGGACTTTTCTTCCCCTGGGTCAGCCAGGGGACGGGAAAGGCACGCGTATTTTTGAGAGTGCTTCATGCAAAGCATCTTTTTCTTTTTCAAAAGGGAGCTCAACCGATGCCAGTCAAGTGGGGTGTGTGTGGCCCAGTGAGTGGAAACGAGGGAGACTGTGGTTGGAGTCCCCTCGCTGTGTCTCTAAAAGAACCAAGATGAACAAGTCATGGCTCT
Organism: Anomaloglossus baeobatrachus; assembly: GCF_048569485.1. Taxonomy (NCBI): domain Eukaryota; kingdom Metazoa; phylum Chordata; class Amphibia; order Anura; family Aromobatidae; genus Anomaloglossus; species Anomaloglossus baeobatrachus. The sequence goes on from NW_027442240.1 coordinate 71,831, forward strand.
CAGAGGACTTTTCTTCCCCTGGGTCAGCCAGGGGACGGGAAAGGCACGCGTATTTTTGAGAGTGCTTCATGCAAAGCATCTTTTTCTTTTTCAAAAGGGAGCTCAACCGATGCCAGTCAAGTGGGGTGTGTGTGGCCCAGTGAGTGGAAACGAGGGAGACTGTGGTTGGAGTCCCCTCGCTGTGTCTCTAAAAGAACCAAGATGAACAAGTCATGGCTCTCAGAGGACTTTTCTTCCCCTGGGTCAGCCAGGGGACGGGAAAGGCACGCGTATTTTTGAGAGTGCTTCATGCAAAGCATCTTTTTCTTTTTCAAAAGGGAGCTCAACCGATGCCAGTCAAGTGGGGTGTGTGTGGCCCAGTGAGTGGCAACGAGGGAGACTGTGGTTGGAGTCCCCTCGCTGTGTCTCTAAAAGAACCAAGATGAACAAGTCATGGCTCTCAGAGGACTTTTCTTCCCCTGGGTCAGCCAGGGGACGGGAAAGGCACGCGTATTTTTGAGAGTGCTTCATGCAAAGCATCTTTTTCTTTTTCAAAAGGGAGCTCAACCGATGCCAGTCAAGTGGGGTGTGTGTGGCCCAGTGAGTGGAAACGAGGGAGACTGTGGTTGGAGTCCCCTCGCTGTGTCTCTAAAAGAACCAAGATGAACAAGTCATGGCTCTCAGAGGACTTTTCTTCCCCTGGGTCAGCCAGGGGACGGGAAAGGCACGCGTATTTTTGAGAGTGCTTCATGCAAAGCATCTTTTTCTTTTTCAAAAGGGAGCTCAACCGATGCCAGTCAAGTGGGGTGTGTGTGGCCCAGTGAGTGGCAACGAGGGAGACTGTGGTTGAAGTCCCCTCGCTGTGTCTCTAAAAGAACCAAGATGAACAAGTCATGGCTCTCAGAGGACTTTTCTTCCCCTGGGTCAGCCAGGGGACGGGAAAGGCACGCGTATTTTTGAGAGTGCTTCATGCAAAGCATCTTTTTCTTTTTCAAAAGGGAGCTCAACCGATGCCAGTCAAGTGGGGTGTGTGTGGCCCAGTGAGTGGCAACGAGGGAGACTGTGGTTGGAGTCCCCTCGCTGTGTCTCTAAAAGAACCAAGATGAACAAGTCATGGCTCTCAGAGGACTTTTCTTCCCCTGGGTCAGCCAGGGGACGGGAAAGGCACGCGTATTTTTGAGAGTGCTTCATGCAAAGCATCTTTTTCTTTTTCAAAAGGGAGCTCAACCGATGCCAGTCAAGTGGGGTGTGTGTGGCCCAGTGAGTGGCAACGAGGGAGACTGTGGTTGGAGTCCCCTCGCTGTGTCTCTAAAAGAACCAAGATGAACAAGTCATGGCTCTCAGAGGACTTTTCTTCCCCTGGGTCAGCCAGGGGACGGGAAAGGCACGCGTATTTTTGAGAGTGCTTCATGCAAAGCATCTTTTTCTTTTTCAAAAGGGAGCTCAACCGATGCCAGTCAAGTGGGGTGTGTGTGGCCCAGTGAGTGGCAACGAGGGAGACTGTGGTTGGAGTCCCCTCGCTGTGTCTCTAAAAGAACCAAGATGAACAAGTCATGGCTCTCAGAGGACTTTTCTTCCCCTGGGTCAGCCAGGGGACGGGAAAGGCACGCGTATTTTTGAGAGTGCTTCATGCAAAGCATCTTTTTCTTTTTCAAAAGGGAGCTCAACCGATGCCAGTCAAGTGGGGTGTGTGTGGCCCAGTGAGTGGCAACGAGGGAGACTGTGGTTGGAGTCCCCTCGCTGTGTCTCTAAAAGAACCAAGATGAACAAGTCATGGCTCTCAGAGGACTTTTCTTCCCCTGGGTCAGCCAGGGGACGGGAAAGGCACGCGTATTTTTGAGAGTGCTTCATGCAAAGCATCTTTTTCTTTTTCAAAAGGGAGCTCAACCGATGCCAGTCAAGTGGGGTGTGTGTGGCCCAGTGAGTGGCAACGAGGGAGACTGTGGTTGGAGTCCCCTCGCTGTGTCTCTAAAAGAACCAAGATGAACAAGTCATGGCTCTCAGAGGACTTTTCTTCCCCTGGGTCAGCCAGGGGACGGGAAAGGCACGCGTATTTTTGAGAGTGCTTCATGCAAAGCATCTTTTTCTTTTTCAAAAGGGAGCTCAACCGATGCCAGTCAAGTGGGGTGTGTGTGGCCCAGTGAGTGGCAACGAGGGAGACTGTGGTTGGAGTCCCCTCGCTGTGTCTCTAAAAGAACCAAGATGAACAAGTCATGGCTCTCAGAGGACTTTTCTTCCCCTGGGTCAGCCAGGGGACGGGAAAGGCACCCGTATTTTTGAGAGTGCTTCATGCAAAGCATCTTTTTCTTTTTCAAAAGGGAGCTCAACCGATGCCAGTCAAGTGGGGTGTGTGTGGCCCAGTGAGTGGAAACGAGGGAGACTGTGGTTGGAGTCCCCTCGCTGTGTCTCTAAAAGAACCAAGATGAACAAGTCATGGCTCTCAGAGGACTTTTCTTCCCCTGGGTCAGCCAGGGGACGGGAAAGGCACGCGTATTTTTGAGAGTGCTTCATGCAAAGCATCTTTTTCTTTTTCAAAAGGGAGCTCAACCGATGCCAGTCAAGTGGGGTGTGTGTGGCCCAGTGAGTGGAAACGAGGGAGACTGTGCTTGGAGTCCCCTCGCTGTGTCTCTAAAAGAACCAAGATGAACAAGTCATGGCTCTCAGAGGACTTTTCTTCCCCTGGGTCAGCCAGGGGACGGGAAAGGCACGCGTATTTTTGAGAGTGCTTCATGCAAAGCATCTTTTTCTTTTTCAAAAGGGAGCTCAACCGATGCCAGTCAAGTGGGGTGTGTGTGGCCCAGTGAGTGGCAACGAGGGAGACTGTGGTTGGAGTCCCCTCGCTGTGTCTCTAAAAGAACCAAGATGAACAAGTCATGGCTCTCAGAGGACTTTTCTTCCCCTGGGTCAGCCAGGGGACGGGAAAGGCACGCGTATTTTTGAGAGTGCTTCATGCAAAGCATCTTTTTCTTTTTCAAAAGGGAGCTCAACCGATGCCAGTCAAGTGGGGTGTGTGTGGCCCAGTGAGTGGCAACGAGGGAGACTGTGGTTGGAGTCCCCTCGCTGTGTCTCTAAAAGAACCAAGATGAACAAGTCATGGCTCTCAGAGGACTTTTCTTTCCCTGGGTCAGCCAGGGGACGGGAAAGGCACGCGTATTTTTGAGAGTGCTTCATGCAAAGCATCTTTTTCTTTTTCAAAAGGGAGCTCAACCGATGCCAGTCAAGTGGGGTGTGTGTGGCCCAGTGAGTGGCAACGAGGGAGACTGTGGTTGGAGTCCCCTCGCTGTGTCTCTAAAAGAACCAAGATGAACAAGTCATGGCTCTCAGAGGACTTTTCTTCCCCTGGGTCAGCCAGGGGACGGGAAAGGCACGCGTATTTTTGAGAGTGCTTCATGCAAAGCATCTTTTTCTTTTTCAAAAGGGAGCTCAACCGATGCCAGTCAAGTGGGGTGTGTGTGGCCCAGTGAGTGGCAACGAGGGAGACTGTGGTTGGAGTCCCCTCGCTGTGTTATACATGCTTTTAGAAGGGCATGACATGGCTTGGAGGTTGACTTTCATAAAATGCAAACTGTTGGCTACCAAAATGCTGCCTTTCCAACAACTGTGGTTATAGGCAATGAGGAACATACTGATGAAGATGAGACGCAGATACCCGATTAGGATGACAACTTAAATATTCGGTCAGGGCAAGAAGAGGCTCGGTCTGAGGGGGAGGGTAGTGCAAACACAACAATTGATGATGAAGTTCTAGATCCCACCTACTGTCAACCCCCAGTCAGGCACTCGAGGAGGTCAACAGAGGCGGTGGAGGAGGATGCAACCGACGACGAAATTACCTTGCGCCTTCCTGGACAGAGTCGGAGCACTGGTAGCACGTCTACAACTGCATCCTCAGCCACCACTCTGCCTATGAGCATTATTCGGGGTGCATCAACAGGTCGCATGGCCTCTAAGCCTTGCCTAGCCTGTTCCTTTTTTGACATAGAAAAAGATCGCCCAAATCATGTGATATGTAAAATTTGTCATGATTCTCTTAGTAGAGGTCAAAACCTCAGCAGTTTGACAACTTCTTCCATGAATCGTCACATGAATAAATATCATAGGTCCCGGTGGGAAGCTCACTGTGCTGCAATGCGGCCTAGCGGAGCGAACCATCCACCGCCCGCCCCTTCCAGTGCATCCGCGCGCTCTTCATCTTCTAGGACTGTGGGGACAGCTGTCACACCTGTTTTTCCACGCAAAACTTCCACCACTGTAACCGCAACAGGCAGTTTGCTTGGTAGGTCGTCAGTTGGTTTGGAAGGGGAAACAAGTGAGTGTGTACAGCTCTCTCAGACATCGATAGCACCTACGTTGGATGAAGGCAACATCATGTCTCCGCCTGCACTTTCCTCACAAACCTGCATTTTTCCAGGGACACCCTACTCAACACCGTCTACACACAGCAGCCAGATCTCTGTCCCTCAGATGTGGTCAAATAAAAGGCCACTTCCTCCGACCCATGACAAAGCTAAGAGGTTGACTCTATCCCTCTGTAAGCTGTTGGCTACCGAAATGCTGCCTTTCCGCCTAGTGGACACACAGGATTTTAGAGACCTTATGTCTGTCGCTGTGCCCCAGTACCAGATGCCTAGTCGCCACTACTTCTCTAAGAAAGGTGTGCCCGCGCTACACCAGCATGTCGCACACAACATCACCGCTTCCTTGAGAAACTCTGTGTGTGAACGGGTGCATTTCACCACCGATACTTGGACCAGTAAGCATGGACAGGGACGTTACATGTCGCTGACTGGGCACTCGGTAACTATGTTGATAGATGGTGAAGGGTCTGCTGCACAAGTCTTGCCGTCCCCACGACTTGTGTGTCAATCCTCTGTCTGTCCAAGTTCCGCCACTGCTTCTGCATCCTCCACCTCATCTGGGTCCTCCACCTCCGCCCCAAGCCTGCCTGGTCAGGCCACCAGCGTTCTCACTGCGCAGAAGGAATCACGCACCCCTCATTACTATGCTGGCAGCAGAGCGCAACGGCATCAGGCGGTCTTTAGCTTGACATGTCTTGGGAATAAGAGTCACACAGCTGAGGAGTTGTGGTCAGCTCTGCGGTCCGAGTTTAATAAATGGTTGTCTCCACTCAACCTGCAGCCTGGTAAGGCCGTGTGCGACAATGCTGCAAACCTGGGTGCGGCCCTTCGCCTGGGCAAGGTGACACACGTGCCTTGTATGGCTCACGTGTTGAACCTTGTTGTCCAGCAATTTTTAACACACTATCCCGGCCTAGATGGCCTTCTGACCAGGCCACGTAAACTGTCTGCAGTGCTCACTTCCGCCGTTCAACCGCCGCAGCTGAGCGACTTGCATCGCTCCAGAAGTCTTTCGGCCTGCCGGTTCATCGCCTGAAATGCGATGTGGCGACACGCTGGAATTCATCTCTCCACATGTTACAGCGACTGTGGCAGCACCGGCGAGCCCTGGTGCAATACGTCATGATGGGCCAACGAGATGCAGAAGTGGGGCAGATCACCCTGATGGAGTGATCTCAGATCAAGGACCTATGCACCGTTCTGCACAGTTTCGACATGGCGACGAATATGTTTAGCGCTGACAATGCCATTATCAGCATGACGATTACAGTCATTTACATGCTGGAGCACACGCTAAACACTATTCGGAGTCAGGGGGTGGGACAACAGGAAGGGGAGGAACTACAGGAGGATTCATATGCGCAAGACACAACAACATCACCAAGGTCCAGACGTTCATCATCACCAACGCGGCAGGCATGGGACCATGGGGGACAGGGATCAACAAGGGCGCATGGTAGCAGGCGAGATGTTGAGGAAGGTGCAGGAGGACATGAAGATATGGAGGACGAACTGTCCATGGACATGGAAGACTCAGCGGATGAGGGAGACCTTGGTCAAAATTCAGTTGAAAGAGGTTGGGGGGAGATGTCAGAGGAAGAAAGAACGGTTAGCACCTCTATGCCACAAACACAGCGTGGACTTGGTCCGCATGGCTGCGCAAGACACATGAGTGCCTTCTTGTTGCACTACCTCCAACATGACCCTCGGATTGTCAAAATTAGAAGTGATGATGACTACTGGCTTGCCACACTATTAGATCCCCGGGACAAGTCCAAATTTTGTGACATAATTCCACCCATAGAAAGGGACGCACGTATGCTGGAGTATCAGCATAAGCTGTTACTCGATCTTAGCTCGGCTTTTACACCAAACAACCGTGCAGGTGAAGGGAGTGATTCTCCCAGTTGTAACTTGACAAACATGGGACGGCATCGTCATCTTCAACAGTCTACCCGTACCAGTAGGACCGTATCTGGTGCTGGTAACAGCAATTTTATGGAATATTTTCATAATTTTTTTAGACCCTCCTTTGCAAGGCCACCAGAGACAACAAGTCTGACACATAGTCAACGGATGGAGAGGATGATACAGGAGTATCTCGAAATGAACATCGATGCAATGACTTTGCAAATGGAGCCTTGCTCCTTTTGGGCTTCAAATCTAGAAAAATTGACAGAGCTCTCCAGTTACGCCTTGGAGATTTTGTCGTGTGCAGCTGCCAGCGTTGTCTCTGAACGTGTCTTCTTCAGTGCTGCTGGGTGTGTGCTGACAGATAAGCGCACGCGTCTGTCCAGTGACAATGTGGACACACTGACGTTCATCAAAATGAACAAGTCATGGATCCAGAAGGAATTTACTACCCCTGTGTCATCCTGGGGAGAGTAAATGCTTGTGGATTTGGAATGTGCTTGATGCAAATCAAAACATCCTGTTTGCAACTAGGGCACAAGTGCTGCCACTGATGGGGTGTCTGTGTGCCCAATGTTGGGAAAAAAGGTAGACTCCGCTTGGAGTAACCCTTGCTTGATGTGTTTTTTAAAAATGATACAAGATGAACAGATCTGAAGGCAAGATGAAGGCAACATCATGTCTCCGCCTGCACTTTTCTCACAAACCTGCATTTTTCCAGGGACACCCTACTCAACACCGTCTACAGACAGCAGCCAGATCTCTTTCCCTCAGATGTGGTCAAATAAAAGGCCACTTACTGCGACCCATGACAAAGCTAAGTGGTTGACTCTATCCCTCTGTAAGCTGTTGGCTACCGAAATGCTGCCTTTACGCGTAGTGGACACACAGGATTTTACAGACCTTATGTCTGTCGCTGTGCCCCAGTACCACATGCCCAATCACCACTGCTTCTCCAAGAAAAGCATGCCCGCGCTACACCAGCATGTCGCACACAACATCACCACTTCCTTGAGAAAATCTGTGTGTGACAGGGTGCATTTCAACACAGATACTTGGACCAGTAAGCATAGACAGGGTCATTACATGTCACTGACTGGGCACTGGCAAACTATGGTGAGAGATGGAGAAGGGTCTGCTGTACAAGTCTTGCCGTCCCCACGAGTTGTTTCAATCCTTGTTCTGTATGTAGAAGTTAATACACTGCTTCTGCCTCTTCAACCTCGTGTGGGTCCTCTACCTTGGCGCAAACCCTGTGTGGTCAGGCCACCCTTCCTTGCAACTGCGCACAAGGACTACCACACACCTCCTTACTATGCTGGCAGCAGAGCTCAATGCCATCAGGCGGTCAAAGCTTTACTTTGAAATGTATGGGAAATGTGAGTCACACCGCTATTACAGAGAATAGTAGTCAGGCAGGGTCAAAACATTAATTGAGGAACAGGAACAGAATGGGACGGCCAGGAAAGAATCAGAAAACAAGCAGAGTTGAAATGCGTATCGGCCAACAAGGTACATAAACAGCAAGCAGGAAAAGTAGTCAGGTAACAAGCACACAAAATCATAAAACTGAACTGGGGGTAAAATTAACCAGAGGTTCATAGCTATGTCTGGCAGTGGTCTGCAGACAGGATGGGCATAAAAAAGGGTGTGGTGTCTTCCCATTGGTTGTAGCTGAATGATGGTATTTCATCTGTGAGATACCCACCAGCTACATTCAGCCAGAGATTCTGCATCTGTCAAGGTAATGCAGCCCAGTGGGTGAGCATAACCTGCGTCCACCTGCGCCGCTGGCATCGACTACTCTCACATCATCAGCACTATTCATGAAAGGAACACGTTGTCACCTGGCAACCGGAGTACAAATTGACGGAGCGGACTACGTTGGTGACTTAACAGCCGTGTGCGGCAATGATGCAAACCTGGCTGCGGGCCATCCTCAGGGCAATGTGACACACGTGCCTTTTAGGGCTCACGTGTTGAACCGAATTCGCCAGCAATTTTTAAAACACCATCACGGCCTACATGGCCTTGTGCAGTGGGCACGCTCGCTATGTGCTCACTTCCATCGTGCGCACACAGCAGCTCAACAACTTTCATCACTCCGGAAGTCTTAGGGTCTGGCAGTTAAACGCCGTAAATGCGATGTTTCGACACGCAGGAATTGGAATCTGCACATGTTGCAGCGTGTGTGGCAGCACCGCAGAGCCCTGCTGAAATACGGTAAGACATATAGCCTGGGATAACTTGATCCAGAGGTGGTGCAGATCACGCTGCTGGAGTGGTGTCAGATCAAGGACCTATGCACCCTGCTACACAGTTTTGAAATGTCGACGAAGATGTTTAGCACTGGCAATGTCATTCTCAGCGTGACAATTCTGGTCATCTACATGATGGAGCACACTGTAATTATTATTCTGAGTCAGGTGTTGGGACAAGAGGAAGGGGAGGAAGTACAGGAGGAGTCATATGCGGAAGGGATAACAAGATCTACGAGGTCCAGATGGTCAGCGGCACCTATGCGGCATTCATGGTGAGGGAGAGGGATTAACAAGGGCGCATAGTATCAGCAAAAAGTGTTGATGAAAGTGCAGGAGCCCATGAAGAAATGGAGGACGAACTGGCGATGGGCATGGAAGACTCAGCAGATGAGTGAGAGCTTGCTCACATTTCGGTTGTGCGAGGTTGTGGGTAGAGGGCAGAGGAAGGATGCACGATTCTCACCTCTCTGCCACCAACACACCAAGGACTTGGTCCTCCTGGATGCACAAGACACATGAGCGCCTTCTTGCTGCACTACCTACATGACCCTCGGATTGTATGAATTTGAACTAATCCTGAATACTGGGTTGCCACACTGTTAGATCCCCGGTACAAGACAAAATTTGGCGAACTAATTCCTGCCATAGAAATAGACGCACGTATACAGGAGTATCTGCAGAATGTGGTACGCAATCTTAGATCTACTTGTCCACTAAACACCAGTGCTGCACAGAGTGAATCTCAACGCTTTGTCATGGATAGGAGGAAATGGTCTTTTACTTGTCCACATCGGAGGGACCGAGGGATGGCTGCTGTGCTGAGATGGCGTTGAGTACGGTGTCCCTGCACAGTTGCACTTTTGGTCATATCCCAAAATGAGTTGAAAAAGGACAGATGCTGTTGGAAAGGGGAACAGGTGTGTTGGAAAGGGGAAAAAAGTTTTGGTCCGTGGATTTGGTGGTTAAGCAACTGTAACATTTGCTGAAGAAACAACATCTGTTACAGTGGGACTGGCAGATTTGGATAAAGTGGTATATAATCTGTGACCGCTATATAACGAAAATTAATAAGAAAAGAAAGAGAAAGGTATATATCCCCATCACCAGTCAGTGTCCACCGTGCTCCCAGTTGGAAAAGGAGAGGTTGGCAACTTGAAGGTTTGGTGGAGGATACAGAGCTGTGTGGCTATGAAACTAATAGTAGCCTGAACCGAGTTAGACGCCATTCGATCTGGAGACTGTGAGCCCTGTTAGCGTCACAGGGTCCACATGCCCACCCAGCCCAGGAACTCCCTGTTAACAACACAGGGGCCATTGAGTACGCTGACCGTGTGCGTAGGGGCCACACCTGTGGACAGCAGGCGCATCAGCAGCAGCAGGCCTGTTAATGCCACTGGGCTGCACAAGCAGGACTGTTAGGACAGGAGCTGGTCTTAACCGTTCTGCGTTACCAACTGTGGTGGTGGCCTGCATCCACCACCCGATCCCTGCCTACCTCTGGCCTAAAGCCGCAATGGGTTCAACACATGGAGGTGTGCTCTTTCGGAGCATAATAGAAGACTGCGCACCTCCTGGTTGGCTCCAGCCCCTTTTATAACCTGGGTCCGCCCCAAACCAGGGTGAACCACAATGCACCTCCTGGAGACAAAAGTAGAGTGACACGTCATGAGTGGCATAACTAGCGTCCTATTTGGAAACGCAACTTCAATGATGACCTCATGGCTGCCATGACCCAAACACCTCACCAGTCATCGTCTGAGCATCAATAATGCGGTGACAAGTCATAGGTGTGGGCCTCTGCAAGCCATTTGGGAGGACACCTGATGCCCTGTGGTCTATATGGGACCCCCACATCAGGGCCAGGGCCAAAGAGTTCATTACCGGACCTAGTCTCTGATGCAGGAAGTGCCTGAGCATGCTCAGTAGCATGAAATACAGTCTCTGAAAAAAGACTATCAGCTTTAGCATGGTGTCTATGCCCAAAACAGGACTTAGACCCGGCACGGAATGCAAGCACCTGTGCAAAGAGGCTTTTCACACTTAGTGTGGGAGCATGCGCTGTATCCCGAAATGAAAACTTAGCGTCAGGAATGGCACAGTCAGGCTGAGCATACTCACTAGGCGAAACACTGTAATTATGCTGCAGCTGGGGTACATCGGCACACGCATGCGCACTAGCTGCCTCTCCACACTTAGACGTGGAGGGGAAATTTGTCTTGGAGATGCTGTCTATGAAAAGAAGGAAAAGCTAAAGGAAGCCTGACTTTCTATCCCTCCGAATTATGAAATGCAGCAATGAATTCCATGAGTTTGCTATAACATTAGCGTAGCAAAATGTGCATGAGGGTGTGATGTAGAGGTGCTAGAAATAGCTTGTCACCAGTGGGGCACTAATGGAATACAACAGCCAGTTCTATGATGCCACAAAATGGCAGTATTTTGTGCTATCATTATAGCTTATTAAAAACAGAGCACGAGGTTGTCATGCAGAGGTGCTGCACATAGATTTGCAGTAGTGTGAATTGACAAAAGTACAATAGCCACGTTTAGGATACAACTAGGTACAGTGAGTGTTTGCTAGTAAAATTGCTTAGTTTAAAAAAGTTGTAGTGTGCAATGCAGGCAGACGTGCTATGCAAATGTCTTTGCACTAGTGGGACTATAGCAAAGTCCAATAGCCACGTATAGGATGCCACTAGGTACACTGAGTGTGTGCTAGTATAATGGCTTCGTTATAATTTGTTGGAGTGTGCAACGCAGGCAGATGCGCTCTGCAAATATCTTGGCACTAGTGGGACTATAGCAAAGTCCAATAGCCACGTATAGGATGCCACTAGGTACACTGTGTGTTTGCTAGTATAATGGATGAGTTTAAAAAAGATAGAGTGTGCAATGCAGGCAGACGTGCTGCAAATAACGTTCCAATACTGTGAATTGACAAAAGTACAATAGCCACGTTTAGGATACAACTAGGTACAGTGAGTGTTTGCTAGTATAATGGCTTCGTTATAATTAGTTGGAGTGTGCAACGCAGGCAGATGCGCTCTGCAAATGTCTTGGCACTAGTGGGACTATAGCAAAGTCCAATAGCCACGTATAGGATGCCACTAGGTACACTGACTGTTTGGTAGTATAATGGCTGAGTTTAAAAAAGTTAGAGTGTGCAATGCAGGCAGACGTGCTGCAAATAACGTTCCAATACTGTGAATTGACAAAAGTACAATAGCCACGTTTAGGATGCCACTAGGTACACTGACTGTTTGCTAGTATAATGGCTGAGTTTAAAAAAGTTAGAGTGTGCAATGCAGGCAGACGTGCTGCAAATAACGTTCCAATACTGTGAATTGACAAAAGTACAATAGCCACGTATAGGATGCCACTAGGTACACTGACTGTTTGCTAGTATAATGGCTGAGTTTAAAAAAGTTAGAGTGTGCAATGCAGGCAGACGTGCTGCAAATAACGTTCCAATACTGTGAATTGACAAAAGTACAATAGCCACGTTTAGGATGCCACTAGGTACACTGACTGTTTGCTAGTATAATGGCTGAGTTTAAAAAAGTTAGAGTGTGCAATGCAGGCAGACGTGCTGCAAATAACGTTCCAATACTGTGAATTGACAAAAGTACAATAGCCACGTTTAGGATGCCACTAGGTACACTGACTGTTTGGTAGTATAATGGCTGAGTTTAAAAAAGTTAGAGTGTGCAATGCAGGCAGACGTGCTGCAAATAACGTTCCAATACTGTGAATTGACAAAAGTACAATAGCCACGTTTAGGATACAACTAGGTACAGTGAGTGTTTGCTAGTATAATGGCTGAGTTTAAAAAAGTTAGAGTGTGCAATGCAGGCAGACGTGCTGCAAATAACGTTCCAATACTGTGAATTGACAAAAGTACAATAGCCACGTTTAGGATGCCACTAGGTACAGTGAGTGTTTGCTAGTATAATGGCTGAGTTTAAAAAAGTTAGAGTGTGCAATGCAGGCAGACGTGCTGCAAATAACGTTCCAATACTGTGAATTGACAAAAGTACAATAGCCACGTTTAGGATGCCACTAGGTACACTGACTGTTTGCTAGTATAATGGCTGAGTTTAAAAAAGTTAGAGTGTGCAATGCAGGCAGACGTGCTGCAAATAACGTTCCAATACTGTGAATTGACAAAAGTACAATAGCCACGTTTAGGATACAACTAGGTACAGTGAGTGTTTGCTAGTATAACGGCTGAGTTTAAAAAAGTTAGAGTGTGCAATGCAGGCAGACGTGCTGCAAATAACGTTCCAATACTGTGAATTGACAAAAGTACAATAGCCACGTTTAGGATGCCACTAGGTACAGTGAGTGTTTGCTAGTATAATGGCTGAGTTTAAAAAAGTTAGAGTGTGCAATGCAGGCAGACGTGCTGCAAATAACGTTCTAATACTGTGAATTGACAAAAGTACAATAGCCACGTTTAGGATGCCACTAGGTACAGTGAGTGTTTGCTAGTATAATGGCTGAGTTTAAAAAAGTTAGAGTGTGCAATGCAGGCAGACGTGCTGCAAATAACGTTCAAATACTCTGAATTGACAAAAGTACAATAGCCACGTTTAGGATGCCACTAGGTACACTGACTGTTTGCTAGTATAATGGCTGAGTTTAAAAAACTTGGAGTGTGCAATGCAGGCAGATGTGCTCTGCAAATGTCTTGGCACTAGTGGGACTATAGCAAAGTCCAATAGCCACGTATAGGATGCCACTAGGTACACTGAGTGTGTGCTAGTATAATGGCTTCGTTATAATTTGTTGGAGTGTGCAACGCAGGCAGATGCGCTCTGCAAATGTCTTGGCACTAGTGGGACTATAGCAAAGTCCAATAGCCACGTATAGGATGCCACTAGGTACACTGAGTGTTTGCTAGTATAATGGCTTCGTTATAATTAGTTGGAGTGTGCAACGCAGGCAGATGCGCTCTGCAAATGTCTTGGCACTAGTGGGACTATAGCAAAGTCCAATAGCCACGTATAGGATGCCACTAGGTACACTGAGTGTTTGCTAGTATAATGGCTGAGTTTAAAAAACTTGGAGTGTGCAATGCAGGCAGATGTGCTCTGCTAATGTCTTTGCACTAGTGGGACTATAGCAAAGTCCAATAGCCACGTATAGGATGCCACTAGGTACACTGAGTGTGTGGTAGTATAATGGCTTAGTTATAATTCGTTGGAGTGTGCAACGCAGGCAGACATGCTGCAAATGTCTTGGCACTAGTGGGACTATAGCAAAGTCCAATAGCCACGTATAGGATGCCACTAGGTACACTGAGTGTTTGCTAGTATAATGGCTTCGTTATAATTTGTTGGAGTGTGCAACGCAGGCAGATGCGCTCTGCAAATGTCTTGGCCCTAGTGGGACTATAGCAAAGTCCAATAGCCACGTATAGGATGCCACTAGGTACACTGAGTGTTTGCTAGTATAATGGCTGAGTTTAAAAAACTTGGAGTGTGCAATGCAGGCAGATGTGCTCTGCTAATGTCTTTGCACTAGTGGGACTATAGCAAAGTCCAATAGCCACGTATAGGATGCCACTAGGTACACTGAGTGTTTGCTAGTAAAATTGCTTAGTTTAAAAAACTTGGAGTGTGCAATGCAGGCAGATGTGCTCTGCAAATGTCTTTGCACTAGTGGGACTATAGCAAAGTCCAATAGCCACAGATAGGATGCCACTAGGTACACTGAGTGTTTGCTAGTATAATGGCTTACTTAGAATGAGTTGGAGTGTGCAGAGGACAAGAGGGTACAGTGGCAGGATTGTGGTGCTCTGGGTAGAGGAATGGAAGCCTGCCTTTCTATTCCCTCCTAATGGTGAAATGCAGGGAGGAAATCCCTGACCTGGGCTACACAGACGCTGTTGCTGTTTGCAGGACCTGTCACCTATGGCTCTCTGACCCTGCCGGTACGAGCCCTTAAAAGGACTGCTAGAATGTGCTCTCCCTAAGCTGTCTAACGCTGTGTATGCAGCGCATACAGCTGTATCGGCGATAGGACAAAGGACGGATCTGCGACAGTGATGTCTGACACCAAAGACGCAGAAGGCAGATAATGGCGATCGTGAAGAAAATGTCCGGTTTTATAATGCAGGGACATGTGACATGCAGATCCTATCACACATGCCGTTGCTTCTCTGCCTCAAAGTCCACTTAGGTGTGTGTGTGTCTGTGATTGGCTGACATGCTGGCCAGCCCCACAAGACGCGCGCGCTTAGGGAAGGAAGACAAGAAAAAAAAAAAAAAAATGGCGATCGCCATTATAGAAACAGCAGTGATCTGAAGGCGCTGTTCACGCACACTATACACTGAAATGTGATAATAGTTTGATTCACAGAGTGACTTACACTATTACAGCAGAAACCAAGCTAAGATTTAGCTGTTTTTTGGCTGCTAGAACCGTTCTCGAACGTTTCTAGAACTATCGAGCTTTTGCAAAAAGCTCGAGTTCTAGTTCGATCTAGAACATGCCCCAAAATCACTCGAGCCTAGAACTGGAGAACCACGAACCACGAACCGCGCTCAACTCTAATCATGACACGTGGGCTATAACACAATAGACCGTGTGACAAAGAAGAAAGGAGAGAAAGAAGAGGAAGAAAATGCAACTACCTGTAACATTACGTGATAGTCACTGGTAAGTATCACTTGACAATTCAAGTGAAAAAGGATTCCTTTATTAAAGGGTTCTCAGTCGCCTCAGGATCATGAAATACTAGGGTAAATGATATGAGAATGGGTAAGAAGCACCACTAAAGGAAATATGAGATGCAGGACATATATCTATAAACCCCTGAACTACATGATAGAAATAAAAAGAAGAAAAAAGAAAAAAAAGAAGAAAGAAGAAGAACACATAGAATGCGGAAAGAGAATGGGTACAACTACCTGAGTTACTGCAGGGAGGCCCCTGGTTGGTATTGTGAGGGTTAGTGGAATTCCTTCACTGAAGGGTTCTCAGTTGCCTCAGGTTCGTGAAAAATGCTATAGACAAATAATGCCCGGAGAAAAGGGGTTCATATACAGCGAATAATGGTAATACAAGGTACATGTGTCACATGTAATAGTATATATATATATATTGTACTAAGCTCTACACCAGAAATAGAAAGTAGTCCCTCTGCCTTCTGTCTAGGTGCCCTGAGTTATGTCCTGTAAACTGTCACAGGGACCCAGACACACATGTGTAGTAGGGGAATATCCCTGCTGAGATGCCAGTGCTAGAGCACTCGTTTGCTGTGGAGTTGAACGCTATGTGAGCAGTTCTTACCTTCAATGAGCAGAAGTCTCTTTTTTCAGATTTCAATATCTCTGTGGGTATCTGGCAGAAATATGGAATACTCTTTACTGCTAAGACCCTGTACACCACTCCCACTAAAGGGGGCTTTACACGCTGCGACATCGCTAATGCGGAGTCGTTGGGGTCACGGAATTTGTGACGCACATCCGGCCGCATTAGCGATGTTGCTGCGTGTGACACCGATGAGCGATTTTGCATCGCTGCAAAAACGTGCAAAATCGCTCATCGGTGACATGGGTCTCCATTCTCGATTATCGTTACTGCAGCAGTAACGATGTAGTTCGTCGCTCCTGCGGCAGCACACATCGCTCCGTGTGACACCGCAGAAACGAGGAACCTCTCCTTACCTGCCTCCCAGCCGCTATGAGGAAGGAAGGAGGTGGGCGGGATGTTCCGGCCACTCATCTCCGCCCCTCCGCTGCTATTGGGCGGTCGCTCAGTGACGTCGCTGTGACGCCGCACGGACCGCCCCCTTAGAAAGGAGGCGGTTCGCCGGTCACAGCGACGTCGCCGGGCAGGTAAGTATGTGTGACGGGTCTGGTCGGTGTTGTGCAGCATGGGCAGCGATTTGCCCGTGTCGCGCAACAGATGGGGGCGGGTATCCACACTAGCGATATCGGGACCGATATCGCAGTGTGTAAAGTAGCCTTTAATAAACTGTGTAAAGGATTTTAAGTAAAAATCCACAATAAACCAGCGCTAGATGGGTTTTTATAATTTTATTAATAGACCACAAATAAAAAATTTTTTGCTATCCTTGTTTCAAGACAGAGTATTTGATAATATACAATACACTGATTATTACTAAAACCAAGGACCACATAAAACAAGGACCACATAAAATAAAAAATGAAAGTAATGAGAATAAAATTATTTTGTATAACCAATTAACTTCGAGGTGATACAATATTCACATTCATTTAGTTTTACCAGTCTAATGTAATGCCCCGGCCGGTGGCATATATTTTGTTTGGTTAATAATTTAGACTTATACAATGAAAGATGTACTATACCACCCCTGGCTAACTTACAAGTTTTAAGTTGTACAATATAAGTTTGCGACGTTATATTCGCCCCCAGGGCCTGGGGGAATAAACCTCACAACAACTTGACCGCAAAAAACACCCCGGATTTCTCCGTTGATTAGGCTGGAACCGCTATGTACAGGATTGACCTGTTAGACTTCCAGAGCGGACGTTTTGAGGCCAGTGGCCGCGACTAGTGCTGGCTCTGGGGGAGATGTATGGTTACCGACATCCCTCTTTACAGAGCCTTTATAACACTTCACAAGGCCACAAACCAGCCGGTCCCGTATTCTCCCAAATGTACTTTCGAAATCAAGCAGTACGAAGCCACTGAAAGCACCAAGATGTTGGCTGCGGACAACAATAAGATCAGCGGTAACTACTCAGCCTCTCCAGCGGGCAGTCCAGACCGTATCCAGTGTCAGCTGACTGATTCCACACAGGAGGAAGTTGCTTGGCAGGTTAGCACCACACAAGGCTCCGATCCGCTTCCAAACGAGCAATGCAGAACCGCTGGAGGTACCAATGTATCCTGGTTGCAGACAAAGGAAATGTCAGCGGTAACCTCTCAACCTCTCCAGCAGGCAATCCGTACCGTGTCCAGTGGAAGCCGGTTGATTCCACACGAGGGAGAGATTACTTGGCAGGTTATCAACGCACAGGTGAGGTAGGCTAAAAAAAAGAAAACTGATCCGACGCGCGTTTCGGGGGCGTGTAACGGCCCCCTTCCTCAAGGATAACTCAGCTGTTGCCTAGAGCACTATTTATGCATATATTTAATTGGTTATAATTTGCATAAAATTAAACAATGTTTAAATTCAACCAACATTCAATGACCACTACATATATCAATTTGTGAAAGACCGTTCATAATAGCCATATAATATAATTATGTGCAAAGGTTTTTCTAAAGGTTTTTCTAAAAAGATATAGCCTTGCTTGTATCATCATATACTGGGAAGACAATGTGTATATATGCATATGCTTTTTTTCAACAATAAATTTAACAAAAGGACATCATAAAGGTGTAATATAAATTTGCTATAATATGAAAAGCCCCTTATATCTACATCAACCTTGGGCAAGTGAAGCACCAATTTTAATATATATTATGCATATATACACATATATCTCCATGACAATCGCTTTTTTTTTTTTTTTTTTTTTTTCCTTCTCTCCGTATTATTATCAGTACCTATTACTCCTCTACCTATAAAAATATAAATTAATTAAAAGCAAACAGTTCTATATCATTATTGAGTCCATATGGTTTCAAGGTGTTCAATTCAAAAATCCATTGGCTTTCTGCTCGTGACATTTTTTTAATGAAATCGCCACCTCTCCAATCCTTAGTTATTTTTTGTACGCCCCATACTTGGGATCCTTTAAAGGACCCTCCATGTTTTAACACATAATGTCTGGATAGGGGGTGCTTAGTACATTTATTTTTAACACTTCTAATGTGCTCACCCACCCTTTTCCATAGGGGTCTAATAGTTCTCCCAATGTATTTTTTCTGACAGGGACATTGAATGCAATATACTACTCCCTTTGATTGACATGTAATAAATTCTCTAATCATGACTTCTGACTGCCCCTGTAAGAAGGATTTCCGTGAAATATTTTTTGTATTCTTACATACTATACAGCTTTTGCATGGAAAAAAACCTTTCAGGCCAAATAATCCTCCCTTATTAGGTGCTGTAAGATTACGTATGGTGGGTGCCACTAAATTGCCAATATTGTTTGCCTTCCTATATATGAATATAACGTCGCAAACTTATATTGTACAACTTAAAACTTGTAAGTTAGCCAGGGGTGGTATAGTACATCTTTCATTGTATAAGTCTAAATTATTAACCAAACAAAATATATGCCACCGGCCGGGGCATTACATTAGACTGGTAAAACTAAATCAATGTGAATATTGTATCACCTCGAAGTTAATTGGTTATACAAAAGAATTTTATTCTCATTACTTTCATTTTTTATTTTATGTGGTCCTTGTTTTATGTGGTCCTTGGTTTTAGTAATAATCAGTGTATTGTATATTATCAAATACTCTGTCTTGAAACAAGGATAGCAAAAAATGTTTTATTTGTGGTCTATTAATAAAATTATAAAAACCCATCTAGCGCTGGTTTATTGTGGATTTTTACTTAAAATCCTTTACACAGTTTATTAAAGGCTACTTTACACACTGCGATATCGGTCCCGATATCGCTAGTGTGGATACCCGCCCCCATCTGTTGCGCGACACGGGCAAATCGCTGCCCATGCTGCACAACACCGACCAGACCCGTCACACATACTTACCTGCCAGGCGACGTCGCTGTGACCGGCGAACCGCCTCCTTTCTAAGGGGGCGGTCCGTGCGGCGTCACAGCGACGTCACTGAGCGACCGCCCAATAGCAGCGGAGGGGCGGAGATGAGTGGCCGGAACATCCCGCCCACCTCCTTCCTTCCTCATAGCGGCTGGGAGGCAGGTAAGGAGAGGTTCCTCGTTTCTGCGGTGTCACACGGAGCGATGTGTGCTGCCGCAGGAGCGACGAACTACATCGTTACTGCTGCAGTAACGATAATCGAGAATGGAGACCCATGTCACCGATGAGCGATTTTGCACGTTTTTGCAGCGATGCAAAATCGCTCATCGGTGTCACACGCAGCAACATCGCTAATGCGGCCGGATGTGCGTCACAAATTCCGTGACCCCAACGACTCCGCATTAGCGATGTCGCAGCGTGTAAAGCCCCCTTTAGTGGGAGTGGTGTACAGGGTCTTAGCAGTAAAGAGTATTCTATATTTCTGCCAGATACCCACAGAGATATTGAAATCTGAAAAAAGAGACTTCTGCTCATTGAAGGTAAGAACTGCTCACATAGCGTTCAACTCCACAGCAAACGAGTGCTCTAGCACTGGCATCTCAGCAGGGATATTCCCCTACTACACATGTGTGTCTGGGTCCCTGTGACAGTTTACAGGACATAACTCAGGGCACCTAGACAGAAGGCAGAGGGACTACTTTCTATTTCTGTTGTAGAGCTTAGTACAATATATATATATATACTATTACATGTGACACATGTACCTTGTATTACCATTATTCGCTGTATATGAACCCCTTTTCTCCGGGCATTATTTGTCTATAGCATTTTTCACGAACCTGAGGCAACTGAGAACCCTTCAGTGAAGGAATTCCACTAACCCTCACAATACCAACCAGGGGCCTCCCTGCAGTAACTCAGGTAGTTGTACCCATTCTCTTTCCGCATTCTATGTGTTCTTCTTCTTTCTTCTTTTTTTTCTTTTTTCTTCTTTTTATTTCTATCATGTAGTTCAGGGGTTTATAGATATATGTCCTGCATCTCATATTTCCTTTAGTGGTGCTTCTTACCCATTCTCATATCATTTACCCTAGTATTTCATGATCCTGAGGCGACTGAGAACCCTTTAATAAAGGAATCCTTTTTCACTTGAATTGTCAAGTGATACTTACCAGTGACTATCACGTAATGTTACAGGTAGTTGCATTTTCTTCCTCTTCTTTCTCTCCTTTCTTCTTTGTCACACGGTCCAGACTGCCAGGACCCAACTACCACCATTTTTCCCCCCTAGAAAGACACGACACCGTTCTCTTATAAATTAAAATACTTTTATTTGAATTTTCCATTTTGGAGAGAGGCATGGAGAAAAAACCACTCTCATCTTTTGGCATAAAATTTGGTCGCAGCTTTAAACCAGGCATTAACTTGCCAACATCACGGGGTTCAGGTAAATGTACCGCCTTCCGGCCGTCCGGCGCGGGTATTTCACCACCACTTTTTCTACCCCTTCCGCTGCTGCGACTTAAACACAGAAAACTCAATCAACTTGGAAAACAAAAAGGGAGGGAGGGTGGGAAAACAGGTCCGGGTCCTGCAGCCGAGAGGCTGGAAGCTGGGCAGCACGGTGATATGTATCCAGGAGGCGGGGCTTAGGCCAGTCACACCACAGGAGGCGGGGGCGGCAGGTCAGTGTCTTTCTAGGGGGAGACCTCTATTTAAACATGCATAGGGGCCAGCAGTCAGGGGGCAGCATCTCAAGTTTCTGGCTGCAGTGCCCCTCAGACTGCCAGGACCCAACTACCACCATTTTTCCCCCCTAGAAAGACACGACACCGTTCTCTTATAAATTAAAATACTTTTATTTGAATTTTCCATTTTGGAGAGAGGCATGGAGAAAAAACCACTCTCATCTTTTGGCATAAAATTTGGTCGCAGCTTTAAACCAGGCATTAACTTGCCAACATCACGGGGTTCAGGTAAATGTACCGCCTTCCGGCCGTCCGGCGCGGGTATTTCACCACCACTTTTTCTACCCCTTCCGCCAAGGAGCAGCACCGCGCCAGCAAGCTGCGACCCCCCCCAAAAACTGAAATACCTGAGCCGTCCCAGGCATTTCCGAAACCACCATATCCATAACATCATCATTTTGGGGTGTACCCATCCGAGCTTAAGGACAGCCAAATATTGCCTTCCAGCTGGCGGTGCCAGACCAACAACCTCTTTTTTTTTTTTTTTTTTTTTTTTTAAAAAACACTTTATTAACAGCACAACTTGGGTAGGCCCTGATCGACCATGCGCCAGGAGAGATCCTTATCACATTCTTCCATAGCTCCAAGCCACCTGGGCCAGAGGGTAACCTTCGACCGGATCGTTGTAACACTCCACACTAAAACAGGGAAACTTGTACCTCTCTGACCGGATAAGGGTAAGAGGCCTAGCTAGACGGCCTTGGACCAGCTACTTGAAGCCTATGTGTATCACCAAGTCGGTTGTAGAAAAGAGAGCTCACGCAATCTTGATCGCCTCTGATAGACCCACAGCTGAGCCAAGCTCCGGCAACCTTTCCAATTACTTTCACTGTAACAGGAACCAAGAACCGACCACCAAGGCGAAGAGGCGAAGATCCGCTCTCCTCGCAGACAACATACATGGAAGTAACCTCGGACCCAATCACTGGGCCGACTTGGATCTGAAAGGCAAAAACACTGTCAGAACAGGGAATTCTCGTAACCATCAAACACCTCGTCTCTCCAAGGTGGTACTGACAAAAAGACAAAAACCCACAAAATTTTTTTTTTTTTTTTTTTTTTTTTGGATAAACAAATCACAATCATGTCATTTTACATTAGCCCTGTACACTGTTCTGAATCTCCTTACGTGTCGAATAAAACCCGATTTCAAAAAACCAACTCCGACCTGACGTCCCTCATAATGCATTTCCATTGTCGTTACCTGATCCACTGAAAACTGTGCTCATGTATGCTGGCTCCTGAAGCCTTGTAGCACCCCAACTCTGGGAGAGTACGTGCCGGGTACCACGGCTGGCAAACACCAAAATAACGAGTAACCGTCGCATTACCAACCAAAAACCAGCCCACAAAATGGAGGACCAACTACGTAACGCTAAAATGAAGGGCCGTCGTCATGGGTAAAAACTGGTCCCATACACCCGCTCGCCTAAGAGACATAAACGACAACGTCGGGACACCCGCCGAGTGAGGGAAAAAGATCCAAAATATCAATGTATAGATTTGCAATGGGGCGAACAATCCAAACCCCCACTTTTTTCTTTTTTTTTTTTTTTTTTTTTTTTAAAACAAAACAAACAATCTTCGGCTAAAAAAGAATAGGCCTACTGTGCTCCACTCGCTTACCATAATCATCCAACCCTTCAATACCTTTCACCCCACAAGACCCTCATCGCTTCAGTACCGTTCCGCAATTTAAAAATGGGAAGACCGACCTCGTAACAGTTTGCTTGCAACCGAAATTGGTGCACATTTGCTGAATACTGCAAGGTGTGTATTACTAGAGGGTGGCTTGTAAAATCGTCACGCACATCAACCACCAGAGCAACACCCGCTGAATAACGTACCATCGAACCGTCAGGTCAATGCAAAATGGAGGCCCGGATCATAGGCCTAACTTCACCGAGCACCCCACCATCTAGCTGAGAACTCCAACCTTGATCCTGCTGGTGGGTTGAGTTACCAAAATACCTGAGATTGGGATTGCAATAAGGTGCCCGATACTAACCCGGAACCCAGATGCCTGTTTTGCCTTCAACCCTGCGTTGACCCATAATCATTCCAAGCCACAAAAACCTAATCAGCCTGATTACTTATTCGAGGAAAGGGCTGTAGTTGGTTAAGGCTTTTACCCACCGGCATCGTCGGACCACTGGTCATTCTCCTATTTCCCAGTCCACCCCCCCTTTTGTGTAGCTGGAACCGAAATAGGGGGAAAGGCGCAATCAAAGTTAGGTTAATGGACCATGTCCCCCCGGGCCCAGCATAAGGAGCATTTTTTTTTTTTTTTTTTTTTTTTTTTATATATAACTATATAAACACTTTGTATCGCAAATGATCCCAAACAGCTGGCCCTGCAACGCCGTAATACTCCATCTACAAATCTGTCTGTTCCTGCTCTTGAAACTATTATGGCATGGCACGGTGGCTCAATGGCTAGCTGCAGCCCTGGGGTCCTGGGCCCAAATCCCGCCAAGGACACCATCCGCAAGGAGCCTGTACGTTCTCCCCGTGACTGCGTGGGTCTACTCCGGGCACTCTAGCCTCCTCCCACACCCCCATAAACATACAGATAGGGAATCCAGACCGTAAGCCCCGATGGGGCAGCGTCCCCAATCCATGCAACGCACACAAAAACTAAAAGTGAATTTATACCTTTTAGAATATGTATGTGGAAGTAATTGTCCAGAAAATATTAGCGGGCATAATTATTCTGCGAATAGCTAACATTGCCGGTTTTCCCATCTCACTTGTTTATTTTCAGTTCTTACGGTAAGGAAAACCAATTAAAACATACGTAATTAACCAAAGAGGGAAAATCTAGTAAAAAAGGATGAAAATTACTTCACTACAAAAAAGAAGCAGTTTTAGAAAAACAATCAAACCATGCAAATGTACAGAGATATACTTCTCACATTTCGATAAAACTAACTGTGACCAATATAGATCCCTTCTTTCAATTACAGCATGACATTAGGGGTAAAACAGGGGGGTTAGATCCCGTGATCCCATAATATTGTCACTAATCAATAAATCACTTGAAGGGTCAGTTAACCGGTGGCAACAAGATTATTACAAGGAATGGAGGCCGCCTGTATTAAACTAAGGTTGAAAAATTAAGATATGTTTAATTTTTGAAAGACGTCTCAGAGGATATCTCATTTGTACCTCTTCCGACAGGCCTACAAGCTGCCGTAACCCTCAGTCCGATACAGCGCCGCACAATCAGCTCTGCCCTCATCTACTGTCTCCTCACCCATCCCCTGTAGACTGTGAGCCCTCGCGGGCAGGGTCCTCTCTCCCCCTGTACCAGTCTGTGCCTTGTACGGTTTATGATTATTATACTGGTACCTATTATGTAAAAACCCCTTTCGCATGCAAAGCGCCATGAATTATATGGCGCATAATAAATAATAATAATTTGTATAAATACCCGTGTGGTCAATATAAATAAACTGCCACCAAACTTAATCCTCCGAAATAGGGAAGGCTTCTTTACAGTTAGAGCAGGTAGATTGTGGAATGCTGTCTACAAGGGGTAGGAATGCTAGATACCATCACAGCTTTTAACAGAAACGGGGGAGGGCGATTCCCTCAGCACCAATAACATTGTTATAAATAACTTAGTGACAACATGTAGAGCTGGGCGGGACGCCTGTTACCTGTGACGTCACGTTATCCTCCCTAGGGGGACTTATCCCACCCCGCATTCCCCATCAGGGTACTCACCTGGTGATTCAGGAAATGACAAGACGACTGGATCTAGATCTACCCACGTAACGCCTGCTACGACGACGCTCACACCTATCCAAGGGTTAAGATGACAGACTCCGGACATGGTGGCTACCCATGCCAAAGCTTGCTACCGTGACCCCTGCACATGACCGTACAACGCGATAGTCGGCACCGCACCCACCGCCGCCATAACATGCTGAAATCCCCTGTGTGACAACGGGGCGGGGCTGTTAACAGTCACCATTGTCATAATGTCAAATGGAGTGTGTTTTGGCCTGGGAGGGGGCTTGGTGTAGGTGTGGTATCAGCAGGAGGGAAAACACGCCACCTGCTGACTGTTGCTTCTTGCCCCTGTTCACTACCAGCCCCCCTCAATTTGAACATTGAAGTCCTAACAGAATCCCTTAACCCGCCCGCTCACTGGGAGACCCACATGGTCCCTGGTTCATTCCCAGGCTAGCCCCCTTGGCATTCCCGGGGCATACAAACGGAGGGGAGGGGAAGTTCAGTGCGTGTGGGATGGGGTGATTTGACTCTTGCAGGTTAGTGCCTGCATACTAGATTCTCCCCTACCGTGCCTCCAACCTGCGCTGTGACAGGGACTGCACTGAGTCTGCACTTCAATTAGGCTGTGTGCCTAATTCATGCGTCCTGTGTCCCCTGCACAGTCTATGGAGACTGTGTAGAGGCCGTACGCACGTTGCATAGTAGAACGCAGCGATTCAGCTGTTGCCCGAATCGCTGTGTTCTAAGAAGTGACATGTCACTTCCGTGCGCTTTGCCGGCAGCTCCTGCTCTGTCTATGGCAGGAGCTGCAGGCTGAGCGCACGTTCTCTACCGGCACCATGCGCCTCAGAACGGAGCTTTTCAGCTGCGCTCTGAGGCACACCTTTTAGGTGCCGTGCAGAGCGCACACAGCCCTACCCAGCTCCTCCTCGGCACTGGCGACGGTGTCTGGTCGGCGGTTGCTGGGCGGCGGGTGGGCGGGGCCAATGACAAAGAGCGCGAAGCGCTCTTTTTCAAACTTAATGGCGGCTCAAGCTGACCGGCGGGCGGGTAGTTCCCTCAGAACGCCGCTCGCCGGCGCACGTAGCTTGAGCCTCAGCAGGGAGGGAGCCGCTCATAGCAAACAGCGCCGTGAGCAGAACGCTTTCCTCCATGCTGATTTTAGGGGAGGAGGGGGGGGGGGGTGGGGGGAGGGGGGGGGGGTGAGGTTGTTAAATAATGGCGAGCACAAGCGGACCAGCGGGCGGGTAGTTCCCTTAGAACGCCGCGCTCACCGGTCACACATCGCTTGTGCCTCAGCATAGAGGGAGCCGCTCACAGCTAACAGTGCTGTGAGCTGAAACGCTTACCTCCCTGCTGATAGCTCTCTTACCGCCTCCAGGAGCGGGTCCCTGTGTCCGGCTGCCCAAACAGGTCCGGGTCCTGCAGCCGAGAGGCTGGAAGCTGGGCAGCACGGTGATATGTATCCAGGAGGCGGGGCTTAGGCCAGTCACACCACAGGAGGCGGGGGCGGCAGGTCAGTGTCTTTCTAGGGGGAGACCTCTATTTAAACATGCATAGGGGCCAGCAGTCAGGGGGCAGCATCTCAAGTTTCTGGCTGCAGTGCCCCTCATTGTGTTATAGCCCACGTGTCATGATAACACTTGTACCATCTTTTCATTTAGATTCCACCTACAATTATTTACCGATTCCAGTTCTGAAATAGGCTTTCATGATCTACTCACTAGAATTCTCAAGTGCATAAGGTACTGAGACATATACATGTTCACACCATTATAAAGAACAAAGTATAAACATTGAGGTTTTTCTCACACCCATGTTCCTGTGTTCTTTGATATGATATGTGTTCATTTCCTTCACTATATAGGATTGCAAGTTTTCCATTTGTACCTTAATGGCAATGACGCTATACAATTGAACACATATCATCCTGTTATCCATATAGGTGTGTATTTACCTGCTTGACTATTTTTGGTTGTTTGATCCAGAATGTTTCTCCAGATAGGTCATGTGGAAATTTTCTTTCCTCAGTACAAATGTTTTCACTATGGCTTTGGAAAAAATTTTTGTATGTGCATCATGGTCATTTGACCCATTGTACTCTCAAGTAGCAATATATTGTACTGTTATGTTGTACTATGTACTAATTACGTGTTTATATGGTTTTGTAACCCTTTATGATCTTAGATAACTTTATCCTTGATAAAGACCTAAAAACAAGGTCGAAACGTTGGATGAATTATCCTTTTGCACAAATAAAGAATTTTCAGCATTCCAAGAGTTCTTTTCTTACGTTATTGATCACTATAGTGTGCCAGAGCTATTTCTATTGAATTGACTCTTATTTTTTCTGAGCACCTGCTATATACACAGTGACCCAGACATATTCAAGTTTCATTCAGAAGGCAGAGGGAAGCCTTAGCAGCTGAGCCTATATCTTGGCTTGTGAGCATTAGAACAGGCCGGCGATTACAGGGTAACATGAAAAATGTCCAGCTTGCATTATGACTAGAACATGACAATATCCTTTTAAGTACTAACCTATGATGCGTTCCTAAGCAGTTGATGTTATATGTTCTACATTTCATTTTCTGCATACTTTACAAGTAGTAGAATTTGCTTTGATATAGGCAACTGGATTTTCACAATGAAAAGGCAAAGGATAACGCCCGAAAAAGACGCCATACATTATGTCAGTGCCATCACTGACAAACCTGGATTGACCATGAAATACATCAATCCCCTTAAAGGTGAGTTAAAACAAGTTTTAACTAAATTGCCTTAATATTGTCATGCATTAGAATGACTGTCTTAGGTAATGATAAATATTTTCTACAGGAAGAGGAGTGTTTGCTGAAACTGAAATCGAAAAAGGGAGTTTTGTTGCAGAATATCGAGGCGAGCTCACGTATGCACTTACGATGGTAGACAACTACTCGAGATTTATGGTTGTGGTACAAGTCAAAGATCTAATGGCCCATACTGCAGTGAAGGTCTTCCAAGCACACTTATGCAGACCTCATGGCTACTCAGAGAGAGTCCTCACAGATCAAGGCACAGCCTTTGAAGCGGAAATCTTCAAGGACTTCTGCAGCTTTTACCGATGCAGGAAGATGCGCACTACACCCTACCATGCTCAAACCAATGGTTATCAACCTGCTCAGGACTTTACCCCATATTCCAGATGTGGCCTTACAAGTGATTTATAGAGGGGTAACAATACGTTGGGATCACCGGATCTAATCTCCCTTTTTATACACCCTAAAATCTTGTTTGCTTTAGAATAAACAATAACATCATAAAGGTATAGCAGTACCGTTTCAAAGTTTCGGTGTCCCAAGCAGCATTCCATCAGCCTCTGGAAGGTTCCTGGCAAATTGCACAGCTCGAAGGGCATGCTTTTGAACTCGCAGAGACCCATCGGGGTGGCAAAGGCGGTCTTCTCCCGGTCTGCCTCAGCAACGGACACTTGCCAATAGCGACTAGTGAGATCAAGGGTAGAAAAATAATTTGCAGTTCTCAATGCAGCTAGCTATTCCTCAATACAGGGGAGTGGTGCTGTCCTTCTTCTTTAACAGGACCAACGGAGCTGCCCAGAGGCTACAACTGTCACGGATAACCCCAGCCTCCTTCATGTTGCTCAACATGTCCTTGGTACACTGGTAATGTGCAGGTAGTTTTGGCTTATATCTCTCTTTGATGGGTGGGTGTGCACTTGTGGGGATGTAGTGTTTGACCCCTTTTATTCTTCAAAAGTCTAGCGGATGTTTGCTGAAGACTTGATCATATTCTTGCACTAGCCTGTAGACCCCCTTCTTGTGATGTGAAGGTGTGGAGTCAGTGCCTACGTGTAATTCCTTACACCACTCCTCTGGCTGACTTGGTGAGCTGTCACTGAATGGGTGGGCTGAAGCAATGGTGGATGCTGCTGTTTGGATAGCATGTGTATCTACTGAGAACAGCTTATCAATGGTGGCAAATCGGAGCAGCTTAATCTCTTGCTCTCCGCAGTTCAACACTCTCATGGGCACTCTTCCCTTCCATATTAATGAATAAAACTATGATGTAAATAGCATATAGATACCCCACAAATGCAGATAAAAGTAGGTTATGGGAAAAGGGGGAAGAGAGAAACAGGAAAATAGTGGAATAAAGTATACCTTCCAGGTGGGAGAGGAAATGGCAGCACAGCCAGTGGAGGTGAAGCAAGGGGAGCCTGCAACTAAAGAGTTGAGAGCGTTATCACATGGTGACTGAGCCTGATTGTAACGGGAGCATAGAGGTGCCGATCCTGTCTTACCTGCGTTGGTGTAGAAGTGGGTGTCCTGTGGTGGAGTCAGCTATGTGCAGTGGTGGCCGTGGGTTCTTTTATGTGCGACCGTAGTAATAGCTGCGCCCACTTCCTGTATGGGAGTGGAATGCAGTGAGGGTAATGGAACGCACGCCTGCGCATTTGTGTTTAACGTCGCGCATGTGCAGAACGGAGAAAAGGCTGCGCTCACTTCCTAATGAAAGGGAGTGAGACGCATCTGGGAAGGGAAGGGAAAAGATTAGGGTTTGGGGATGATGAAAGAGCTTTCTACGGGCAAGGATGGCAAAGGGTGGCAGTGACGGAAAGTCAGGCAGCCTGTCCTGTCCTGTCCTGTCCGTCCGTCTTTTTGTATCATGAATTGGAAAGACTGCAAGGGGGAGGGGAGGTGCTTGTGTCCAAAAGGAGGAGTTATTCAGATTCATTGCAGTGGGCGGCGGCTGCAAAAAGCACCATTCTTCTTGTTTTTGCTCTGCAAAACAGCCTTTTCAAGGGTTGGCTTGGGTGACAAAATGTCTTCTGTAGGCGTGGGTTTGTCTCCCTCTCCCTAAGATGTGTCCGGTATAGGCCAGGGTGCCACTCAAGGCCGTAACCAATTCGGGTTATAGCTTCTCGGCCTTTTGGCTAAGATCAAGTGTAGTTTCGGAGGACGCTACCTTGGTCGGTACTGGAAGGTGCCTGGGATTGCACGTCTGCCGGCCTTGAGGAAGTGTGTGCGCCTTCTGGTGACACATAGCCCTCTTGTGCCTGGACGGTTCCCAGGCAACGGGAGGCGATCACCTTTGTTATTTTGAAGTCCTACTGATAAACAGAAAAAAAAAAAATTAAATCTGTTCTTATCAGTTTAATATCTGATACGTCCCCTCTCTGGGGACCATATATTAAATGGATTTTTAGAACAAGGAGATGGAAAAAATCTTGCTCTGTCCACTGCACGCATTGACCTGGTATTGCAGTACCTCCAGGACCGGTGCACCCCTTCTTAACCCAGTTTCCAAAAGCAGAACTCAATTCACCTGATTCAAATGAGCCCCATTAGTTAATTGAAAGAAAGCAAAAACTTTATATGCACCTCAATTTGGCCAATTCACTTTTCACACTTTCACCCTTTTTTTTATCTTTCACACCTTTTACTTGCTTTATTGATGCAAAAAGCTGTGCCAAATAGCAAACTCATCTCCACTCAACTTGACCAACTCTGCTATGTCCCGTGCAGTATCTTATTCTCAGTCTTATCTAGATCATTTGCAATTGAATAGAATAGATCCCTTTTGGCTGCTTATGACTGTGTAAAATATGTAGTTTTACTGGGCTGGGATGAGAGAATCCATTGAAGCATGGTGTAGGGATTGTGGTTCCTGTGTGCTAAGAAGAGAGGCTGGCACCAGCCAGAAAGCCCCATTGCAGCCAATAATCACTTAATAACTTTTTCAACTTGTCATCATATGGGAGGCCTTCCATTCCTTGTAGTAGTCTAGTTGCCCACCTTTGAACTGACTCTAACTTCTGAATGTCCTTATTAAAATGTGGAGCCCAAAACTGGTTCCCATATTCCAGATGTAGCCTTACAAGTGATTTATAGAGGTGTAACAATACGTTGGGATCACGGGATCTAATCTCCCTTTTTATACACCCTAAAATCTTGTCCCAAGCAGCATTCCATCAGCCTCTGGAAGGTTCCTGGCGCATTGCACAGCTCGAAGGGCATGCTTTTGAACTCGCAGAGACCCATAGGGGTGGCGAAGGCGGTCTTCTCCCGGTCTGCCTCAGCAACGGACACTTGCCAATAGTGACTAGTGAGATCAAGGGTAGAAAAATAATTTGCAGTTCTCAATGCAGCTAGCGATTCCTCAATACGGGGAGTGGTGCCGTCCTTCTTTTTTAACAGGATCAACAGAGCTGCCCAAAGGCTACAACTGTCACGGATAACCCCAGCCGCCTTCATGTTGCTCAACATGTACTTGGTACACTGGCAATGTGAAGGTGGTATTGGCTTATAGCTCTCTTTGATGGGTGGGTGTGCACCTGTGGGGATGTGGTGTTGGACCCCTTTTATTCCCCCAAAATCTAGCGGGCTTCCCACCGGTAACCCGCTCCCCAGCTTGGATGGATGCTGAGGGAGCCCCTTTTGCCCGCAGGCTCTGGCCCTGGGAACTGTAGCCTTGGCGGTGACTGTGCTTCCCTCTACGGTGTGAGCTGTTGCCTTCAATCGGGTCTTGACTGCTGGGAAACCCTGGAGGTTCCTGTCGCTAACGGATTTGACCGGTTTTACGGCGACTCCTAGCCTGGTCGGGGTCCGTAGGCCCTGCCGGATGGTGCTGGCTTCTCTTCACTCCCCGATCTGGTACCGGCGGGCCACCGCCCATCCCCGGTCCGTACGGTTCACTCCAATCAGCCTCTCCTGCAGAAGGTCACCACCGTCTGCCAACCTTGCTGAGTGCCCGGGCCACACACCCGGACACGGTCAGTCTCCTCTCCTCTTCACTTCTCTAACTCCAAAACTGATCTCTAATCTGACTCCTTTTCCCACCTCCAGGACTGTGAACTCCTCGGTGGGTGGGATCAACCGCCTGGCCCACCCCCTGGTGTGGACATCAGCCCCTGGAGGAAGGCAACTAGGATTTGTGTTTAGCTTCGGTGTGCCTAGCCGGAGTGTAGAGTGTGTTGGTGTAGTACCTGTGACGACCTGGCTTGTCCAGGGCGCCCATGTGGGGTGTTGGCAGTGTATTTGCGCCTGCGTTCAAAGGTTTGCTGAATGGATAACTGAACGCTGCGCTGGGACAAGGACGTGCTTGATGATGGTGTTATTTCTGAGTAGGCAACTGCAGGTGCAGGACCGGAGGAGGCTTGTTCGCAGGCAGCATGGACAGGGGATTGGCTCGCATGCACAACCAGCGAAGACGTAGCAGTGACATTAGCAAGCACTGCTCCTCGACTGTGTTGTACTTCCCACAAAGTCGGGTGCTTGGCTGACATGTGCCTGATCATGCTGGTGGTGGTCAGGCTGCTAGTTTTGGTACCCCTGCTGATGCTGGCACGGCAGGTGTTGCAAATGGCCTTTTTAGAATCATCTGGATCCAACTTAAAAAACTGCCAGACTCGGGAAGACCTAACATTTGTACAGGCACCTTGTGTCGTGTTGTTGTTCCGGGGAACGGTTGCCTGACTTCTGCCTGGAGCCACCACCCTGCTTCTTACTGCCTGTTGGGATGCTACGCCTCCCTCCCCCTGTGCACTGCTGTCCTCGCTCTGCATATCCTCCTGCCAGGTTGGGTCAGTTACTGGATCATCCACCACGTCGTCTTCCTCTTCCGCACCCTGCTCCTCCTCCTGACTTCCTGACAATTGTGTCTCATCATCGTCCACCCCTTGTTGAGACACGTTGCCAACTTCGTGAGAACGTGGCTGCTCAAATATTTGGCCATCTGTACATACGATCTCCTCATGACCCACTTCAACATGAGCTGGCGAGAGGCCAGAATGTGCGAATGGAAATGTGAACAGCTCTTCCGAGTGTCCAAGTGTGGGATCATTAATGTCCGAGGACGTGTACTCAGCCTTGTGGTAGGAAGGAGGATCAGGTTCTGAAATGTGCGGTGCAGTATCACGGCTACTGACACTTGACCGTGTGGAAGACAGAGTGTTTGTGGTGGTGCCAATCTGACTGGAAGCATTATCCGCTATCCAACTAACAACCTGTTGACACTGGTCTTGGTTCAAGAGCGGTGTACTGCTGCGGTCCCCAAGAATTTGGGACAGGACGTGCGAGCGACTAGATGTGGCCCTTTGTTGTGGCAAAATTAGAGCTTGCCCACGACCTCGGCCTCTGCCTGCACCACCATCACGTCCACTTCCTTGTTCCTTGCCAACGCCCTTGCGCATTTTGCAATGCTGTGCTGACGTGTATTCACTAGACTTGGGCGTTATATCAAAGTTTGTGCAAATTGTGCACCTGTACGCTGCCACCGACAGGCACACACGTGCGGTTTTTAAATGCAAGCACGGACGCACTAAGAACCTAACAGGTTTTAGGAGCAAAAATTAATGACGAGAACTCTGACACTATCAGCCACTGCTGACTGACGTGTATTATACACTACACTTGTGCGTTATATAATAGTTTGGTAAAAACGCACACAAGTGCACCTGTACGCTGCCACCGACAGGCACACACGTGCGGTTTTTAAATGCAAGCACGGACGCACTAAGAACCTAACACAGGTTTTAGGAGCAAAAATTAATGACGAGAACTCTGACACTATCAGCCACTGCTGACTGACGTGTATTATACACTACACTTGTGCGTTATATAATAGTTTGGTAAAAACGCACACAAGTGCACCTGTACGCTGCCACCGACAGGCACACACGTGCGGTTTTTAAATGCAAGCACGGACGCACTAAGAACCTAACACAGGTTTTAGGAGCAAAAATTAATGACGAGAACTCTGACACTATCAGCCACTGCTGACTGACGTGTATTATACACTACACTTGTGCGTTATATAATAGTTTGGTAAAAACGCACACAAGTGCACCTGTACGCTGCCACCGACAGGCACACACGTGCGGTTTTTAAATGCAAGCACGGACGCACTAAGAACCTAACACAGGTTTTAGGAGCAAAAATTAATGACGAGAACTCTGACACTATCAGCCACTGCTGACTGACGTGTATTATACACTACACTTGTGCGTTATATAATAGTTTGGTAAAAACGCACACAAGTGCACCTGTACGCTGCCACCGACAGGCACACACGTGCGGTTTTTAAATGCAAGCACGGACGCACTAAGAACCTAACAGGTTTTAGGAGCGACAATTGCTGAGAAGTCTGACACTATCAGGACTGTTTTAGACTGTGTACACCAGCCCCAGATATGATGAAGGCTGGTATACGGTCACCACTAGGAATGGCTATATACCCTGCCTGCCTGCCTGCCTGCCTGCCTGTATACTGCTACAATAGTCCTGACAAGGACTCTTTTGGTCACTAGCCTGTATTCCAACCTGGCTATACCCTGCCTGTATACAGCAACAATAGTCCTGAGAAGGACTCTGCTACTGTACTCCGACCTGGCTATACCCTGCCTGCCTGTATACAACTAGAATAGTCCTGAGAAGGACTTTTGGTCACACTGTTTGCAGCCCTGCTACGGAAATAGCTATAAAGGGCCGCAAACCTTTCCCTGAAGCAGCGACCCTCTCCCTGCACTGACTGTCTGGATAGCTGTGAGCAGAGCACAGCGCGCCCGCCGGTATAAAGGCTCGGTCACGCTGTGCAGGCCGGCCAATCACTGCAATTCCACAACTAACAGGGCTGTGGCATTGCAGTGGTCTGCCAGCCAATCCCTGCATGAGGGCTGGCTCTCAAAAGAGCGCCAACATGCAGGGATGAAGACCACGAGTACAGCACGAGTATCGCGAGATTACTCGGTCCCCGTCGAGTAGACCGAGTACAGTGATACTCGTGCGAGTACCGAGTAGTAACAAGCATGCTCGCTCATCACTATTTATTAGTAAAATGGCTTACACTCCCCTTTTTTCCACTTTTTTCTTCACTACTTTTATAAAGAAATTTTTCCTTTCTTTATTCTTAATGCAATTTTATATAGCAACACCACCATTTTTTGCCACGAACATAATTTTTCTTGTCCGTCATCCCGTTCACCCTTACAGGGTTGTGGACAGATGCACTTGTCACTACACTTCTAAGACTCAATACAGGGTCTGGAGCTCAATGCTCCCTTTTTGTTTTTTTTTTCTTCTTTTTTTTCTTTTTTTCATTTTGTCCTTCTTCTTCTTCTTTTTCTGATTTTTGTCTCAAAAAGCTGATGAAATTTGAAACACTATACCCCAGTGATTTTATAAATGTTTCTCAATATATCACTTGAGAACTTTTATGGCCGGTATTGTAACAGTTGACCATCCCGGCAGTATTTGAAATACAGCAGTCAGTCCTCTGACGTAGCTCCATATGTGTATATATAGAGGTTCTTCCTCCTTTGATTGCATACTGTTCTTTTTTTGCCCTGATGAAGGAGACAGTGATCTCTGAAACACATTGACCGGAAAAAAGAATAAAGAGATGAAATAATTAACATCAGTTTCCTTTGGTGACAGCGCGGCACGCACCCGATTTTCCTCCTATACGTTATTGCTCTTCTACTAGGGGCTGCGGCTGTCGCCATTTGTAACGTGCATTTAGGGGTTGTGACTGGCACAACCTTAATAGGTGAGTGCAACTACTATTAATTATTTGTTACCTTACCAGGTAAGACCCTAATTTGTGCGTCTGCTCCAGAGTTATTTCCCTGATTATTAATATCTGACAGGCAGTGATTGATCCTGCATTCTCACCTTCCTCTCTGTTGCACATTCTTATTGTTCCTATATGCTCTCTATTTCCATCAGACTTTTTTTGTCCTTCGGTGGGGCTCTAACATATGTGCACCATTTATTATTTATTTTTATGGATTCCTTTCTTTTTTCATGCTAGCGTTCATTATGCAGTAGTCATTCATGATATATCTTATATTTGTGAATCCATTAGGGCTCTATATGTCTGGTGCATCACATTGGGTCTTTTCAGTGCACAATAGGCACCTTTTTCTGTTATGCTCTGCTGCCACCTTATGGACATCCTATCAGTGATGCCAGAAAAAAATGGACATGTCTCCGTGCAGCAATCACGGACACGCGGGTACGCCGCACGGAGACACGTGCAGTGAAAAATCACTGATGTGTGAGCAGACCCATTCATTATAATGGATCTGCGTATCTCAGTGATTCTGTTATGTTTAAAAAAAAGCACAAACGTACCAGAATCACTGACGTGTGAAACAGGCCTTATAGTGTTTTGATTTATGTATGTATTATACAACTTCTGTGGATCTTGTATGAGTGACTTTTCTTCATTTTATTGGATTGTTTTAAAATATTGAAATAAAGTCACGCTTCCTATGCATCCTTTTGTATTCTGATTGGCTACTATAATACAGTTTTTAGGCACTGAGATCGATACCAGAGGCATGGTCTTCCGCTTACCAGAGGATAAGCTCAAAAGGCTAAGGGACATAATAGAAGGGTTTAGTGCTGTTAAGAAGGTGGCATTAAGATAAATGAAATATATCTTCTCGGTCTTCTCGTTTTCTTGCTGAGTTGTGCCAATGGACAGAGTTTTTTCTAGACATTTGCTATTGGAAACTCAGGGAACCAAAGCTCCTGGATAGAGTTGAGCGCGGTTCGTGGTTCGTGGTTCTCCAGTTCTAGGCTCGAGTGATTTTGGGGCATGTTCTAGATCGAACTAGAACTCGAGCTTTTTGCAAAAGCTCGATAGTTCTAGAAACGTTCGAGAACGGTTCTAGCAGCCAAAAAACAGCTAAATCATAGCTTGGTTTCTGCTGTAATAGTGTAAGTCACTCTGTGAATCAAACTATTATCACATTTCAGTGTATAGTGTGCGTGAACAGCGCCTTCAGATCACTGCTGTTTCTATAATGGCGATCGCCATTTTTTTTTTTTTTTTCTTGTCTTCCTTCCCTAAGTGCGCGCGTCTTGTGGGGCGGGCCAGCATGTCAGCCAATCACAGACACACACACAGCTAAGTTGACTTTGAGCCAGAGAAGCAACGGCATGTGTGATAGGATCTGCATGTCACATGTCCCTGCATTATAAAACCGGACATTTTCTTCACGGACGCCATTATCTGCCTTCTGCGTCTTTGGTGTCAGACATCACTGTCGCAGCTCCGTCCTCCTGAGTCCTATAGCCGATACAGCTGTATGCGCTGCATACACAGCGTTAGACAGCATAGGGAGAGCACTTTATAGCAGTCCTTTTAAGGACTCAAACCGGCAGGGTCAGAGAGCCATACGTGACAGGTCCTGCAAACAGCAACAGCATCTGTGTAGCCAAGGTCAGGGATTTCCTCCCTGCATTTCACCATTAGGAGGGAATAGAAAGGCAGGCTTCCATTCCTCTACCCAGAGCACCACAATCCTGCCACTGTACCCTCCTGTCCTCTGCACACTCCAACTCATTATAACTAAGCCATTATACTAGCAAACACTCAGTGTACCTAGTGGCATCCTATCTGTGGCTATTGGACTTTGCTATAGTCCCACTAGTGCAAAGACATTTGCAGAGCACGTCTGCCTGCATTGCACACTCCAACTTTTTTAAACTAAGCAATTTTACTAGCAAACACTCAGTGTACCTAGTGGCATCCTATACGTGGCTATTGGACTTTGCTATAGTCCCACTAGTGCCAAGACATTTGCAGAGCGCATCTGCCTGCGTTGCACACTCCAACTAATTTTAACTTAGCCATTATACTAGCAAACACTCAGTGTACCTAGTGGCATCCTATACGTGGCTATTGGACTTTGCTATAGTCCCACTAGTGCCAAGACATTTGCAGAGCGCATCTGCCTGCGTTGCACACTCCAACTAATTATAAGTAAGCCATTATACTAGCAAACACTCAGTGTACCTAGTGGCATCCTATCTGTGGCTATTGGACTTTGCTATAGTCCCACTAGTGCAAAGACATTTGCAGAGCACGTCTGCCTGCATTGCACACTCCAACTTTTTTAAACTAAGCAATTTTACTAGCAAACACTCAGTGTACCTAGTGGCATCCTATACGTGGCTATTGGACTTTGCTATAGTCCCACTAGTGCCAAGACATTTGCAGAGCGCATCTGCCTGCGTTGCACACTCCAACTAATTATAAGTAAGCCATTATACTAGCAAACACTCAGTGTACCTAGTGGCATCCTATCTGTGGCTATTGGACTTTGCTATAGTCCCACTAGTGCCAAGACATTTGCAGAGCGCATCTGCCTGCGTTGCACACTCCAACTAATTATAAGTAAGCCATTATACTAGCAAACACTCAGTGTACCTAGTGGCATCCTATACGTGGCTATTGGACCTTGCTATAGTCCCACTAGTGCCAAGACATTTGCAGAGCGCATCTGCCTGCGTTGCACACTCCAACTAATTATAAGTAAGCCATTATACTAGCAAACACTCAGTGTACCTAGTGGCATCCTATACGTGGCTATTGGACCTTGCTATAGTCCCACTAGTGCCAAGACATTTGCAGAGCGCATCTGCCTGCGTTGCACACTCCAACTAATTATAAGTAAGCCATTATTATAATTATTATTATTATTTATTATTATAGCGCCATTTATTCCATGGCGCTTTACAAGTGAAAGGGTATACGTACAACAATAATTAACAGTACATAACAGACTGGTACAGGAGGAGAGAGGACCCTGCCCGCGAGGGCTTACAGTCTACAGGTAATGGGTGATGGTACAATAGGTGAGGACAGAGCTGGTTGCGCAGTGGTCTACTGGACTGAGGGCTGTTGTAGGTTATAGGCTTGTTGGAAGAGGTGGGTCTTGAGGTTCCTCTTGAAGCTTTCCACGGTAGGGGAGAGTCTGATGTGCTGAGGTAGAGCATTCCAAAGTATGGGGGATGCACGGGAGAAATCTTGTACGCGATTGTGGGAAGAGAAGATAAGGGAGGAGCAGAGAAGGAGATCTTGTGAGGATCTGAGGTTGCGTGCAGGTAGGTACCGGGAGACTAGGTCACAGATGTAGGGAGGAGACAGGTTGTGCATGGCTTTGTATGTCATGGTTAGTGTTTTGAACTGGAGTCCTTGGGTGATGGGAAGCCAGTGAAGGGATTGGCAGAGTGGCGAGGCTGGGGAGTAGCGAGGGGAGAGGTGGATTAAGCGGGCCGCAGAGTTTAGGATAGATTGGAGGGGTGCAAGAGTGTTGGAAGGGAGGCCAGAGAGCAGGAGGTTGCAGTAGTCGAGGCGGGAGATGATGAGGGCATGCACTAATGTTTTTGCTGATTCTTGGTTAAGGAAAGCACGGATCCGGGAGATGTTTTTGAGTTGTAATCGGCATGAGGTGAAGAGGGCTTGGATGTGTGGCTTGAAGGATAGAGCAGAGTCGAGGGTCACTCCAAGGCAACGAGCTTGTGAGACTGGGGAGAGTAAGCAACCATCGAGTTTGATGGAAAGGCTTGTTGGAGGAGATGAGTGAGGAGGAGGAAAGACAATGAATTCTGTTTTGTCCATGTTAAGTTTTAGGAATCGCACAGAGAAGAAGGATGAAATAGCAGACAGACATTGTGGGATTCTGGTTAGTAGAGAGGTAATGTCAGGTCCATTATACTAGCAAACACTCAGTGTACCTAGTGGCATCCTATCTGTGGCTATTGGACTTTGCTATAGTCCCACTAGTGCCAAGACATTTGCAGAGCGCATCTGCCTGCGTTGCACACTCCAACTAATTATAAGTAAGCCATTATACTAGCAAACACTCAGTGTACCTAGTGGCATCCTATACGTGGCTATTGGACCTTGCTATAGTCCCACTAGTGCCAAGACATTTGCAGAGCGCATCTGCCTGCGTTGCACACTCCAACTAATTATAAGTAAGCCATTATACTAGCAAACACTCAGTGTACCTAGTGGCATCCTATACGTGGCTATTGGACCTTGCTATAGTCCCACTAGTGCCAAGACATTTGCAGAGCGCATCTGCCTGCGTTGCACACTCCAACTAATTATAAGTAAGCCATTATTATTATTATTATTATTATTTATTATTATAGCGCCATTTATTCCATGGCGCTTTACAAGTGAAAGGGTATACGTACAACAATCATTAACAGTACATAACAGACTGGTACAGGAGGAGAGAGGACCCTGCCCGCGAGGGCTTACAGTCTACAGGGAATGGGTGATGGTACAATAGGTGAGGACAGAGCTGGTTGCGCAGTGGTCTACTGGACTGAGGGCTGTTGTAGGTTATAGGCTTGTTGGAAGAGGTGGGTCTTGAGGTTCCTCTTGAAGCTTTCCACGGTAGGGGAGAGTCTGATGTGCTGAGGTAGAGCATTCCAAAGTATGGGGGATGCACGGGAGAAATCTTGTACGCGATTGTGGGAAGAGGAGATAAGGGAGGAGCAGAGAAGGAGATCTTGTGAGGATCTGAGGTTGCGTGCAGGTAGGTACCGGGAGACTAGGTCACAGATGTAGGGAGGAGACAGGTTGTGCATGGCTTTGTATGTCATGGTTAGTGTTTTGAACTGGAGTCGTTGGGTGATGGGAAGCCAGTGAAGGGATTGGCAGAGTGGCGAGGCTGGGGAGTAGCGAGGGGAGAGGTGGATTAAGCGGGCCGCAGAGTTTAGGATAGATTGGAGGGGTGCAAGAGTGTTGGAAGGGAGGCCAGAGAGCAGGAGGTTGCAGTAGTCGAGGCGGGAGATGATGAGGGCATGCACTAATGTTTTTGCTGATTCTTGGTTAAGGAAAGCACGGATCCGGGAGATGTTTTTGAGTTGTAATCGGCATGAGGTGAAGAGGGCTTGGATGTGTGGCTTGAAGGATAGAGCAGAGTCGAGGGTCACTCCAAGGCAACGAGCTTGTGAGACTGGGGAGAGTAAGCAACCATCGAGTTTGATGGAAAGGCTTGTTGGAGGAGATGAGTGAGGAGGAGGAAAGACAATGAATTCTGTTTTGTCCATGTTAAGTTTTAGGAATCGCACAGAGAAGAAGGATGAAATAGCAGACAGACATTGTGGGATTCTGGTTAGTAGAGAGGTAATGTCAGGTCCATTATACTAGCAAACACTCAGTGTACCTAGTGGCATCCTATCTGTGGCTATTGGACTTTGCTATAGTCCCACTAGTGCCAAGACATTTGCAGAGCGCATCTGCCTGCGTTGCACACTCCAACTAATTATAAGTAAGCCATTATACTAGCAAACACTCAGTGTACCTAGTGGCATCCTATACGTGGCTATTGGACCTTGCTATAGTCCCACTAGTGCCAAGACATTTGCAGAGCGCATCTGCCTGCGTTGCACACTCCAACTAATTATAAGTAAGCCATTATACTAGCAAACACTCAGTGTACCTAGTGGCATCCTATACGTGGCTATTGGACTTTGCTATAGTCCCACTAGTGCAAAGACATTTGCAGAGCACGTCTGCCTGCATTGCACACTCCAACTTTTTTAAACTAAGCAATTTTACTAGCAAACACTCAGTGTACCTAGTGGCATCCTATACGTGGCTATTGGACTTTGCTATAGTCCCACTAGTGCCAAGACATTTGCAGAGCGCATCTGCCTGCGTTGCACACTCCAACTAATTTTAACTTAACCATTATACTAGAAAACACTCAGTGTACCTAGTGGCATCCTATACGTGGCTATTGGACTTTGCTATAGTCCCACTAGTGCCAAGACATTTGCAGAGCGCATCTGCCTGCGTTGCACACTCCAACTAATTATAAGTAAGCCATTATACTAGCAAACACTCAGTGTACCTAGTGGCATCCTATACGTGGCTATTGGACCTTGCTATAGTCCCACTAGTGCCAAGACATTTGCAGAGCGCATCTGCCTGCGTTGCACACTCCAACTAATTATAAGTAAGCCATTATACTAGCAAACACTCAGTGTACCTAGTGGCATCCTATACGTGGCTATTGGACTTTGCTATAGTCCCACTAGTGCCAAGACATTTGCAGAGCGCATCTGCCTGCGTTGCACACTCCAACTAATTATAAGTAAGCCATTATACTAGCAAACACTCAGTGTACCTAGTGGCATCCTATACGTGGCTATTGGACCTTGCTATAGTCCCACTAGTGCCAAGACATTTGCAGAGCGCATCTGCCTGCGTTGCACACTCCAACTAATTATAAGTAAGCCATTATACTAGCAAACACTCAGTGTACCTAGTGGCATCCTATCTGTGGCTATTGGACTTTGCTATAGTCCCACTAGTGCCAAGACATTTGCAGAGCGCATCTGCCTGCGTTGCACACTCCAACTAATTACAAGTAAGCCATTATACTAGCAAACACTCAGTGTACCTAGTGGCATCCTATACGTGGCTATTGGACTTTGCTATAGTCCCACTAGTGCCAAGACATTTGCAGAGCGCATCTGCCTGCGTTGCACACTCCAACTAATTATAAGTAAGCCATTATACTAGCAAACACTCAGTGTACCTAGTGGCATCCTATACGTGGCTATTGGACTTTGCTATAGTCCCACTAGTGCCAAGACATTTGCAGAGCGCATCTGCCTGCGTTGCACACTCCAACTAATTTTAACTTAGCCATTATACTAGCAAACACTCAGTGTACCTAGTGGCATCCTATACGTGGCTATTGGACTTTGCTATAGTCCCACTAGTGCCAAGACATTTGCAGAGCGCATCTGCCTGCGTTGCACACTCCAACTAATTATAAGTAAGCCATTATACTAGCAAACACTCAGTGTACCTAGTGGCATCCTATACGTGGCTATTGGACTTTGCTATAGTCCCACTAGTGCAAAGACATTTGCAGAGCACGTCTGCCTGCATTGCACACTCCAACTTTTTTAAACTAAGCAATTTTACTAGCAAACACTCAGTGTACCTAGTGGCATCCTATACGTGGCTATTGGACTTTGCTATAGTCCCACTAGTGCCAAGACATTTGCAGAGCGCATCTGCCTGCGTTGCACACTCCAACTAATTTTAACTTAACCATTATACTAGCAAACACTCAGTGTACCTAGTGGCATCCTATACGTGGCTATTGGACTTTGCTATAGTCCCACTAGTGCCAAGACATTTGCAGAGCGCATCTGCCTGCGTTGCACACTCCAACTAATTATAAGTAAGCCATTATACTAGCAAACACTCAGTGTACCTAGTGGCATCCTGTACGTGGCTATTGGACCTTGCTATAGTCCCACTAGTGCCAAGACATTTGCAGAGCGCATCTGCCTGCGTTGCACACTCCAACTAATTATAAGTAAGCCATTATACTAGCAAACACTCAGTGTACCTAGTGGCATCCTATACGTGGCTATTGGACTTTGCTATAGTCCCACTAGTGCCAAGACATTTGCAGAGCGCATCTGCCTGCGTTGCACACTCCAACTAATTATAAGTAAGCCATTATACTAGCAAACACTCAGTGTACCTAGTGGCATCCTATACGTGGCTATTGGACCTTGCTATAGTCCCACTAGTGCCAAGACATTTGCAGAGCGCATCTGCCTGCGTTGCACACTCCAACTAATTATAAGTAAGC
Source organism: Anomaloglossus baeobatrachus (assembly GCF_048569485.1). Taxonomy (NCBI): domain Eukaryota; kingdom Metazoa; phylum Chordata; class Amphibia; order Anura; family Aromobatidae; genus Anomaloglossus; species Anomaloglossus baeobatrachus. Next base: position 114,938 of record NW_027442240.1, read on the forward strand.
CATTATACTAGCAAACACTCAGTGTACCTAGTGGCATCCTATCTGTGGCTATTGGACTTTGCTATAGTCCCACTAGTGCCAAGACATTTGCAGAGCGCATCTGCCTGCGTTGCACACTCCAACTAATTATAAGTAAGCCATTATACTAGCAAACACTCAGTGTACCTAGTGGCATCCTATACGTGGCTATTGGACTTTGCTATAGTCCCACTAGTGCCAAGACATTTGCAGAGCGCATCTGCCTGCGTTGCACACTCCAACTAATTATAAGTAAGCCATTATACTAGCAAACACTCAGTGTACCTAGTGGCATCCTATACGTGGCTATTGGACTTTGCTATAGTCCCACTAGTGCCAAGACATTTGCAGAGCGCAACTGCCTGCGTTGCACACTCCAACTAATTTTAACTTAGCCATTATACTAGCAAACACTCAGTGTACCTAGTGGCATCCTATACGTGGCTATTGGACTTTGCTATAGTCCCACTAGTGCCAAGACATTTGCAGAGCGCATCTGCCTGCGTTGCACACTCCAACTAATTATAAGTAAGCCATTATACTAGCAAACACTCAGTGTACCTAGTGGCATCCTATACGTGGCTATTGGACTTTGCTATAGTCCCACTAGTGCCAAGACATTTGCAGAGCGCATCTGCCTGCGTTGCACACTCCAACTAATTTTAACTTAGCCATTATACTAGCAAACACTCAGTGTACCTAGTGGCATCCTATACGTGGCTATTGGACTTTGCTATAGTCCCACTAGTGCAAAGACATTTGCAGAGCACGTCTGCCTGCATTGCACACTCCAACTTTTTTAAACTAAGCAATTTTACTAGCAAACACTCAGTGTACCTAGTGGCATCCTATACGTGGCTATTGGACTTTGCTATAGTCCCACTAGTGCCAAGACATTTGCAGAGCGCATCTGCCTGCGTTGCACACTCCAACTAATTATAAGTAAGCCATTATACTAGCAAACACTCAGTGTACCTAGTGGCATCCTATCTGTGGCTATTGGACTTTGCTATAGTCCCACTAGTGCCAAGACATTTGCAGAGCGCATCTGCCTGCGTTGCACACTCCAACTAATTATAAGTAAGCCATTATACTAGCAAACACTCAGTGTACCTAGTGGCATCCTATACGTGGCTATTGGACCTTGCTATAGTCCCACTAGTGCCAAGACATTTGCAGAGCGCATCTGCCTGCGTTGCACACTCCAACTAATTATAAGTAAGCCATTATACTAGCAAACACTCAGTGTACCTAGTGGCATCCTATACGTGGCTATTGGACCTTGCTATAGTCCCACTAGTGCCAAGACATTTGCAGAGCGCATCTGCCTGCGTTGCATACTCCAACTAATTATAAGTAAGCCATTATTATTATTATTATTATTATTTATTATTATAGCGCCATTTATTCCATGGCGCTTTACAAGTGAAAGGGTATACGTACAACAATCATTAACAGTACATAACAGACTGGTACAGGAGGAGAGAGGACCCTGCCCGCGAGGGCTTACAGTCTACAGGGAATGGGTGATGGTACAATAGGTGAGGACAGAGCTGGTTGCGCAGTGGTCTACTGGACTGAGGGCTGTTGTAGGTTATAGGCTTGTTGGAAGAGGTGGGTCTTGAGGTTCCTCTTGAAGCTTTCCACGGTAGGGGAGAGTCTGATGTGCTGAGGTAGAGCATTCCAAAGTATGGGGGATGCACGGGAGAAATCTTGTACGCGATTGTGGGAAGAGGAGATAAGGGAGGAGCAGAGAAGGAGATCTTGTGAGGATCTGAGGTTGCGTGCAGGTAGGTACCGGGAGACTAGGTCACAGATGTAGGGAGGAGACAGGTTGTGCATGGCTTTGTATGTCATAGTTAGTGTTTTGAACTGGAGTCGTTGGGTGATGGGAAGCCAGTGAAGGGATTGGCAGAGTGGCGAGGCTGGGGAGTAGTGAGGGGAGAGGTGGATTAAGCGGGCCGCAGAGTTTAGGATAGATTGGAGGGGTGCAAGAGTGTTGGAAGGGAGGCCAGAGAGCAGGAGGTTGCAGTAGTCGAGGCGGGAGATGATGAGGGCATGCACTAATGTTTTTGATGATTCTTGGTTAAGGAAAGCACGGATCCGGGAGATGTTTTTGAGTTGTAATCGGCATGAGGTGAAGAGGGCTTGGATGTGTGGCTTGAAGGATAGAGCAGAGTCGAGGGTCACTCCAAGGCAACGAGCTTGTGAGACTGGGGAGAGTAAGCAACCATCGAGTTTGATGGAAAGGCTTGTTGGAGGAGATGAGTGAGGAGGAGGAAAGACAATGAATTCTGTTTTGTCCATGTTAAGTTTTAGGAATCGCACAGAGAAGAAGGATGAAATAGCAGACAGACATTGTGGGATTCTGGTTAGTAGAGAGGTAATGTCAGGTCCATTATACTAGCAAACACTCAGTGTACCTAGTGGCATCCTATCTGTGGCTATTGGACTTTGCTATAGTCCCACTAGTGCCAAGACATTTGCAGAGCGCATCTGCCTGCGTTGCACACTCCAACTAATTATAAGTAAGCCATTATACTAGCAAACACTCAGTGTACCTAGTGGCATCCTATACGTGGCTATTGGACCTTGCTATAGTCCCACTAGTGCCAAGACATTTGCAGAGCGCATCTGCCTGCGTTGCACACTCCAACTAATTATAAGTAAGCCATTATACTAGCAAACACTCAGTGTACCTAGTGGCATCCTATACGTGGCTATTGGACTTTGCTATAGTCCCACTAGTGCAAAGACATTTGCAGAGCACGTCTGCCTGCATTGCACACTCCAACTTTTTTAAACTAAGCAATTATACTAGCAAACACTCAGTGTACCTAGTGGCATCCTATACGTGGCTATTGGACTTTGCTATAGTCCCACTAGTGCCAAGACATTTGCAGAGCGCATCTGCCTGCGTTGCACACTCCAACTAATTATAAGTAAGCCATTATACTAGCAAACACTCAGTGTACCTAGTGGCATCCTATACGTGGCTATTGGACATTGCTATAGTCCCACTAGTGCCAAGACATTTGCAGAGCGCATCTGCCTGCGTTGCACACTCCAACTAATTATAAGTAAGCCATTATACTAGCAAACACTCAGTGTACCTAGTGGCATCCTATACGTGGCTATTGGACTTTGCTATAGTCCCACTAGTGCCAAGACATTTGCAGAGCGCATCTGCCTGCGTTGCACACTCCAACTAATTATAAGTAAGCCATTATACTAGCAAACACTCAGTGTACCTAGTGGCATCCTATACGTGGCTATTGGACTTTGCTATAGTCCCACTAGTGCCAAGACATTTGCAGAGCGCATCTGCCTGCGTTGCACACTCCAACTAATTTTAACTTAGCCATTATACTAGCAAACACTCAGTGTACCTAGTGGCATCCTATACGTGGCTATTGGACTTTGCTATAGTCCCACTAGTGCCAAGACATTTGCAGAGCGCATCTGCCTGCGTTGCCCACTCCAACTAATTATAAGTAAGCCATTATACTAGCAAACACTCAGTGTACCTAGTGGCATCCTATACGTGGCTATTGGACTTTGCTATAGTCCCACTAGTGCCAAGACATTTGCAGAGCGCATCTGCCTGCGTTGCACACTCCAACTAATTTTAACTTAGCCATTATACTAGCAAACACTCAGTGTACCTAGTGGCATCCTATACGTGGCTATTGGACTTTGCTATAGTCCCACTAGTGCCAAGACATTTGCAGAGCGCATCTGCCTGCGTTGCACACTCCAACTCATTATAACTAAGTTGCATTGTCAGGGATATTTATTCTTTATTATTCTGCTGTTAATAAAGCTAGACCACCACTGCAATCTTCACCACCTCTCAATTTTTACTACCACATTTTCAGTCCACAATCTTGTCGCAATCAACATGAGTGGCAAAATGACAGATGCTGGTGGAAAGGGGAAGAGGCGTGGTGGAAAAGGCAAAAAAGGTTTTGTCTGTGGGGAAAGTGCAGCAGCACTGAATACACGTTCAGAGACAACGCTGGCAGCTGGACACGACAAAATCTCCAAGGCGTAACTGGAGAGCTCTGGCCATTTTTCTAGGTTTGAAGCCCAAAAGGAGCAAGGCTCCAGTTGCACAGCCATGGCATCGATGTTCATTTGGAGATACTCCTGTATCATCCTCTCCAGCCGTTGAGTATGTGTCAGACTTGTTGTCTCTGGTGGCCTTGCAAAAGAGGGTCTAAAAAAATTATGAAAAGATTCCATAAAATTGCTGTTACCGGCACCAGATACGGTCCTACTGGTACGGGTAGACTGTTGAAGATGACGAGACCGTCCCATGTTTGTCAAGTTACAACTGGGAGATTCCCTCCCTGCACCTGCACGGTTGTTTGGTGGAAAAGCCGAGCTAAGATCGAGTAACAGCTTCTGCTGATACTCCTGCATACGTGCGTCCCTTTCTATGGCTGGAATTATGTCACAAAATTTGGACTTGTACCGGGGATCTAATAGTGTGGCAATCCAGTAGTCATCATCACTTCTAATTTTGACAATACGACTGTCATGTTGGAGGTAGTGCAACAAAAAGGCACTCATGTGTCTTGCGCAGCCATGCGGACCAAGTCCACGCTGTGTTTGTGGCATAGAGGTGCTACCCGTTCTTTCTTCCTCTGACATCTCCCCCCAACCTCTTTCAACTGAAATTTGACCAAGGTCTCCCTCATCCGCTGAGTCTTCCATGTCCATGGACAGTTCGTCCTCCATTTCTTCATGTTCTCCTGCACCTTGCTCAACATTTCGCCTGCTACTATGCGCCCTTGTCGATCCCTGTTCCCCATGGTCCCATGCCTGCTGCGTTGGTGATGATGAACGTCTGGACCTTGGTGATGTTGTTGTCCCTTGCGCATATGAATCCTCCTGTAGTTCCTCCCCTTCATGTTGTCCCACCCCCTGACTCCGAATAGTGTTTAGCGTGTGCTCCAGCATGTAAATGACTGGAATCGTCATGCTGATAATGGCATTGTCAGAGCTAAACATATTCGTCGCCATGTCGAAACTGTGCAGAAGGGTGCATAGGTCCTTGATCTGAGACCACTCCATCAGGGTGATCTGCCCCACCTCTGCATCTCGTTGGCCCAGGCTATACGTCATGACGTATTGCACCAGGGCTCTGCGGTGCTGCCACAGTCGCTGTAACATGTGGAGAGTTGAATTCCAGCGTGTCGCCACATCGCATTTCAGGCGATGAACCGGCAGGCCGAAAGACTTCTGGAGCGATGCAAGTCGCTCTGCTGCGGCGCTTGAACGGCGGAAGTGAGCTGACAGTTTTCGTGCCCTGTTCAGAAGGCCATCTAGGCCGGGATAGTGTGTTAAAAATTGCTGGACGACAAGGTTCAACACGTGAGCCATACAAGGTACGTGTGTCACAATGCCCAGGCGAAGTGCCGCACCCAGGTTTGCAGCATTGTCGCACACGGCCTTACCAGGCTGCAGGTTGAGTGGAGACAACCATTTATTAAACTCGGACCGCAGAGCTGACCACAACTCCTCAGCTGTGTGACTCTTATTCCCAAGACATGTCAAGCTAAAGACCGCCTGATGCCGTTACGCTCTGCTGCCAGCATAGTAATGAGGCGTGCGTGATTCCTTCTGCGCAGTGAGAACGCTGGTGGCCTGACCAGGCAGGCTTGGGGCGGAGGTGGAGGACCCAGATGAGGTGGAGGATGCAGAAGCTGTGGCGGAACTTGGACAGACAGAGGATTGACACACAAGTCGTGGGGACGGCAAGACTTGTGCAGCAGACCCTTCACCATCTATCACCATAGTTACCCAGTGCCCAGTCAGCGACATGTAACGTCCCTGTCCATGCTTACTGGTCCAAGTATCGGTGGTGAAATGCACCCGTTCACACACAGAGTTTCTCAAGGAAGCGGTGATGTTGTGTGCGACATGCTGGTGTAGCACGGGCACACCTTTCTTAGAGAAGTAGTGGCGACTAGGCATCTGGTACTGGGGCACAGCGACAGACATAAGGTCTCTAAAATCCTGTGTGTCCACTAGGCGGAAAGGCAGCATTTCGGTAGCCAACAGCTTACAGAGGGATAGAGTCAACCTCTTAGCTTTGTCATGGGTCGGAGGAAGTGGCCTTTTATTTGACCACATCTGAGGGACAGAGATCTGGCTGCTGTGTGTAGACGGTGTTGAGTAGGGTGTCCCTGGAAAAATGCAGGTTTGTGAGGAAAGTGCAGGCGGAGACATGATGTTGCCTTCATCCAACGTTGGTGCTATCGATGTCTGAGAGAGCTGTACACACTCACTTGTTTCCCCTTCCAAACCAACTGACGACCTTACAAGCAAACTGCCTGTTGCGGTTACAGTGGTGGAAGTTTGGCGTGGAAAAACAGGTGTGACAGCTGTCCCCACAGTCCTAGAAGATGAAGAGCGTGCGGATGCACTGGAAGGGGCGGGCGGTGGATGGTTCGCTCTTGCAGCATTGCAGCACAGTGAGCTTCCCACCGGGACCTATGATATTTATTCATGTGACGATTCATGGAAGAAGTTGTCAAACTGCTGAGGTTTTGACCTCTACTAAGAGAATCATGACAAATTTTACATATCACATGATTTGGGCGATCTTTTTCTATGTCAAAAAAGGACCAGGCTAGGCAAGGCTTAGAGGCCATGCGACCTGTTGATCCACCCCGAATAATGCTCATAGGCAGAGTGGTGGCTGAGGATGCAGTTGTAGACGTGCTACCAGTGCTCCGACTCTGTCCAGGAAGGCGCAAGGTAACTTCGTCGTCGGTTGCATCCTCCTCCACCGCCTCTGTTGACCTCCTCGAGTGCCTGACTGGGGGTTGACAGTAGGTGGGATCTAGAACTTCATCATCAATTGTTGTGTTTGCACTCCCCTCCCCCTCAGACCGAGCCTCTTCTTGCCCTGACCGAATATTTAAGTTGTCATCCCAATCGGGTATCTGCGTCTCATCTTCATCAGTATGTTCCTCATTGTCTATAACCACAGGTGTTACAGTTTGTGACAAAGGGTCAACATTATGCTCAGAAACTTGGTCCTCACGGCCTGAATCAGAGTCACAAAGGTTCTGGGCATCACTGCAGACCATTTCCTGTTCTGTACTCACTGTAGCTTGGGAGCAGACCTCTGATTCCCAGGCTATAGTGTGACTGAACAGCTCTGCAGACTCAGCCATCTCAGTTCCACCATACTGTGCAGGGCTGATGGAGACTTCAGAGCTGGGAGAAATCAAGTGTGATTGGGATGACAACTCAGAGGACTGGTGTTTTTTGGATGCGGTACTTGAAGTGGCTGAGAGGGCACTTGTTGGACCACTTGAGATCCATTCAAGCATTTTCCTTTTTTGCCCATCATCTACCTTTCTTCCTGTTGTTCGTGTCCGTAAAAAAGGGAGCACATCGGATTGTCCACGGTAAGTAGTAGACATCTTACTTTTGCTGGTAGATGGTCTATCTTCAGCAGATGATAATGGAGCTTTGCCACTTTCCCCACAGACAAAACCTTTTTTGCCTTTTCCACCACGCCTCTTCCCCTTTCCACCAGCATCTGTCATTTTGCCACTCATGTTGATTGCGACAAGATTGTGGACTGAAAATGTGGTAGTAAAAATTGAGAGGTGGTGAAGATTGCAGTGGTGGTCTAGCTTTATTAACAGCAGAATAATAAAGAATAAATATCCCTGACAATGCAACTTAGTTATAATGAGTTGGAGTGTGCAACGCAGGCAGATGCGCTCTGCAAATGTCTTGGCACTAGTGGGACTATAGCAAAGTCCAATAGCCACGTATAGGATGCCACTAGGTACACTGAGTGTTTGCTAGTATAATGGCTAAGTTAAAATTAGTTGGAGTGTGCAACGCAGGCAGATGCGCTCTGCAAATGTCTTGGCACTAGTGGGACTATAGCAAAGTCCAATAGCCACGTATAGGATGCCACTAGGTACACTGAGTGTTTGCTAGTATAATGGCTTACTTATAATTAGTTGGAGTGTGCAACGCAGGCAGATGCGCTCTGCAAATGTCTTGGCACTAGTGGGACTATAGCAAAGTCCAATAGCCACGTATAGGATGCCACTAGGTACACTGAGTGTTTGCTAGTATAATGGCTAAGTTAAAATTAGTTGGAGTGTGCAACGCAGGCAGATGCGCTCTGCAAATGTCTTGGCACTAGTGGGACTATAGCAAAGTCCAATAGCCACGTATAGGATGCCACTAGGTACACTGAGTGTTTGCTAGTATAATGGCTTACTTATAATTAGTTGGAGTGTGCAACGCAGGCAGATGCGCTCTGCAAATGTCTTGGCACTAGTGGGACTATAGCAAAGTCCAATAGCCACGTATAGGATGCCACTAGGTACACTGAGTGTTTGCTAGTATAATGGCTTACTTATAATTAGTTGGAGTGTGCAACGCAGGCAGATGCGCTCTGCAAATGTCTTGGCACTAGTGGGACTATAGCAAAGTCCAATAGCCACAGATAGGATGCCACTAGGTACACTGAGTATTTGCTAGTATAATCGCTTACTTATAATTAGTTGGAGTGTGCAACGCAGGCAGATGCGCTCTGCAAATGTCTTGGCACTAGTGGGACTATAGCAAGGTCCAATAGCCACGTATAGGATGCCACTAGGTACACTGAGTGTTTGCTAGTATAATGGCTTACTTATAATTAGTTGGAGTGTGCAACGCAGGCAGATGCGCTCTGCAAATGTCTTGGCACTAGTGGGACTATAGCAAAGTCCAATAGCCACGTATAGGATGCCACTAGGTACACTGAGTGTTTGCTAGTATAATGGCTTACTTATAATTAGTTGGAGTGTGCAACGCAGGCAGATGCGCTCTGCAAATGTCTTGGCACTAGTGGGACTATAGCAAGGTCCAATAGCCACGTATAGGATGCCACTAGGTACACTGAGTGTTTGCTAGTATAATGGCTTACTTATAATTAGTTGGAGTGTGCAACGCAGGCAGATGCGCTCTGCAAATGTCTTGGCACTAGTGGGACTATAGCAAAGTCCAATAGCCACGTATAGGATGCCACTAGGTACACTGAGTGTTTGCTAGTATAATGGCTAAGTTAAAATTAGTTGGAGTGTGCAACGCAGGCAGATGCGCTCTGCAAATGTCTTGGCACTAGTGGGACTATAGCAAAGTCCAATAGCCACGTATAGGATGCCACTAGGTACACTGAGTGTTTGCTAGTAAAATTGCTTAGTTTAAAAAAGTTGGAGTGTGCAATGCAGGCAGACGTGCTCTGCAAATGTCTTTGCACTAGTGGGACTATAGCAAAGTCCAATAGCCACAGATAGGATGCCACTAGGTACACTGAGTTTTTGCTAGTATAATGGCTTACTTATAATTAGTTGGAGTGTGCAACGCAGGCAGATGCGCTCTGCAAATGTCTTGGCACTAGTGGGACTATAGCAAGGTCCAATAGCCACGTATAGGATGCCACTAGGTACACTGAGTGTTTGCTAGTATAATGGCTTACTTATAATTAGTTGGAGTGTGCAACGCAGGCAGATGCGCTCTGCAAATGTCTTGGCACTAGTGGGACTATAGCAAGGTCCAATAGCCACGTATAGGATGCCACTAGGTACACTGAGTGTTTGCTAGTATAATGGCTTACTTATAATTAGTTGGAGTGTGCAACGCAGGCAGATGCGCTCTGCAAATGTCTTGGCACTAGTGGGACTATAGCAAGGTCCAATAGCCACGTATAGGATGCCACTAGGTACACTGAGTGTTTGCTAGTATAATGGCTTACTTATAATTAGTTGGAGTGTGCAACGCAGGCAGATGCGCTCTGCAAATGTCTTGGCACTAGTGGGACTATAGCAAGGTCCAATAGCCACGAATAGGATGCCACTAGGTACACTGAGTGTTTGCTAGTATATATGGCAAAATTATAGATGGAAAGGGAGAAGGGGAGGGGGGGAGAGAGGAGGATGTAATTGACTACAAGGGTATGAGTTATGAGTGATCATAGGGATAGTGTTACATAAGTGGAAATACCTATGGAGGACCGGATGTGTAAGCGCATACCTTATACAAACCTATAGAGTGCTGATGGGTGAGAGTGTGATGTTAGATATAAGACATCCTATAGTGAATAGTGAGCCGTAATCAAGTGCAACAGGGATATTTCACGTGACTATGGGAACATGGAAGGTAAAGAAAGGGGAGAAAAAACTGTTAGACAAGGTAATCAGACATAATGTAACCAGTTGATCAGACATGACAAACATGACAAATAAAAAACAAGGAAGAATGGAACTCCATACATAGTGGAACCATATATAGTGTGAACACGAAAAAGAACCGGGCGTTAGAAAAAATGTGCACGGCCCAATGAATCAAGTCGGTTCTTCATATTCATGGTTTAAGCCCTTGGGTTCCAACGTGCCCAGAGTATATATCCAGAAAGATTCCCTTTCTTTGAGCTTCCTAATTCTATTGCCTCCTCTGCGTATGGCTGGGACATGTTCGATGACTTGGAATCTTAATTGGGCCACTGTGTGATTATGCGTCACAAAATGGTGTGGGACTGGTAATAGAATCTGCTTACAATGTATTGTTGACTTGTGCTTAGCACAAAAAAAGGGAATCTTTCTGGATATGTACTCTGGACACATTAAAACCCAAGGGCTTAAACCGTGAATATGAAGTACAGACTTGATTCATTGGGCCGTGCACCATGTCACCATGTGTGCAATTGCATTGTCCAATGGCTCACAATGGTTATGCGTTTTCATTGGATGGATAATCGAAGCCATGTTTTTTTCCTTTCTCTTGGGTTTGTTGTGTGAGTAGCCTATAGGATTAAGTTAGTTACCGCAGGCAGTGGATTTAGCTTCCTGTCTTTGGTCCAGTGGTAGATTGATTGTTTGGTCTATGAGCTGTTATGGGTTTTAATCCAGGTGAATGCCCATGGGCTGCCTATAACTGTGTGAAATATGTAGTTTTACTGGGCTGGGATGAGAGAATCCATCGAAGCATGGTGTAGGGATTGTGGTTCCTGTGTGCTAAGAAGAAAGGCTAGCACCAGCCAGAAAGCCCCATTACAGCCAATAATCAACCGCTAGCCGCTGGAACTCGTTGCGCTAGATCATGTCAAACTCTCACCAAGCAGGAATAGATACATTAGCCCACCATCCCACCCAAAGAGCAACTTCTGCTGCGCAGCTGGCTTTCTAGGCAGCAGCGCTATTGTGATGTCAGCGGGGGACATTGTGACAAGCCAGTGTTCCGTCACTTCATGTTGTGCACTGTTCAAACGGAAAATACATCAACAGGCAGACTACAGAAAAGCTTACTGACAAAGGATAGAGAGGGGCTTTCTCAGAGGGCTTTTTACAGTTTGTCTATTCCCAATTAGCCGTTTAAGTATGCTTAATGAAAGTACTAATTCTTTCATAGGCCGCCCATTCTTAGTATTTGACGTTCCTTATATTGCGGTATCAGGCTTCGCAGCAGGTTGCAAAACATTCATCACCCATGACTGTCCCCAATTGGGCTCAGAAGCTAAATGTCTATCATGACCTCTCTTTTTGAAAGTCCAAGAGCAAGCAAACTCTTCCTCCAGGAGAGGGAGCCAACAGATCACTAAAGACATCATCATTGCTCAAAGAAAACACCGAAAAACAATGGAAGCTTTAATTGGAGTGGAATCTGATAGACAGCACCTGATGCCAAGTCTGCATCTTCTAACACCTGCAGTCACTGCAGCAGCTGAATCCAATGTGTCCAAAAGGGATCTATTCTATTCAATTGCAAATGATCTAGATAAGACTGAGAATAAGATACTGCACGGGACATAGCAGAGTTGGTCAAGTTGAGTGGAGATGAGTTTGCTATTTGGCACAGCTTTTGCATCAATAAAGCAAGTAAAAGGTGTGAAAGATAAAAAAAAAGGGTGAAAGTGTGAAAAGTGAATTGGCCAAATTGAGGTGCATATAAAGTTTTTGCTTTCTTTCAATTCACTAATGAGGCTCATTTGAATCAGGTGAATTGAGTTCTGCTTTTGGAAACTCGGTTAAGAAGGGGTGCACCGGTCCTGGAGGTACTGCAATACCAGGTCAATGCGTGGAGTGGACAGAGCAAGATTTTTTCCATCTCCTTGTTCTAAAAATCCATTTAATATATGGTCCCTAGAGAGGGGACGTATCAGATATTAAACTGATAAGAACAGATTTAATTTTTTTTTTTTCTGTTTATCAGTAGGACTTCAAAATAACAAAGGTGATCGCCTCCCGTTGCCTGGGAACCGTCCAGGCACAAGAGGGCTATGTGTCACCAGAAGGCGCACACACTCCCTCAAGGCCGGCAGACGTGCAATCCCAGGCACCTTCCAGTACCGACCAAGGTAGCGTCCTCCGAAACTACACTTGATCTTAGCCAAAAGGCTGAGAAGCTATAACCCGAATTGGTTACGGCCTTGAGTGGCACCCTGGCCTATACCGGACACATCTTAGGGAGAGGGAGACAAACCCACGCCTACAGAAGACATTTTGTCACCCAAGCCAAACCCTTGAAAAGGCTGTTTTGCAGAGCAAAAACAAGGAGAATGGTACTTTTTGCAGCCGCCGCCCACTGCAATGAATCTGAATAACTCCTCCTTTTGGGCACAAGCACCTCCCCTCCCCCTTGCAGTCTTTCCAATTCATGATACAAAAAGACGGACGGACAGGACAGGACAGGACCATCTGCCTGACTTTCCGTCACTGCCACCCTTTGCCATCCTTGCCCGTAGAAAGCCCTTTCATCATCCCCAAACCCTAATCTTTTCCCTTCCCTTCCCAGCTGCGTCTCACTCCCTTTCATTAGGAAGTGAGCGCAGCCTTTTCTCCGTTCTGCACATGCGCGACGTTAAACACAAATGCGCAGGCGTCCGTTCCATTAGCCTCACTGCATTCCACTCCCATACAGGAAGTGGGCACAGCTATTACTACGGTCGCACATAAAAGAACCCACGGCCACCACTGCACATAGCTGACTCCACCACAGGACACCCACTTCTACACCAACGCAGGTAAGACAGGATCGGCACCTCTATGCTCCCGTTACAATCAGGCTCAGTCACCATGTGATAACGCTCTCAACTCTTTAGTTGCAGGCTCCCCTTGCTTCACCTCCATTGGCTGTGCTGCCATTTCCTCTCCCACCTGGAAGTTATACTTTATTCCACTATTTTCCTGTTTCTCTCTTCCCCCTTTTCCCATAACCTACTTTTATCTGCATTTGTGGGGTATCTATATGCTATTTACATCATAGTTTTATTCATTAATATGGAAGGGAAGAGTGCCCATGAGAGTGTTGAACTGCGGAGAGCAAAAGATTAAGCTGCTCCGATTTGCCACCATTGATAAGCTGTTCTCAGTAGATACACATGCTATCCAAACAGCAGCATCCACCATTGCTTCAGCCCACCCATTCAGTGACAGCTCACCAAGTCAGCCAGAGGAGTGGTGTAAGGAATTACACGTAGGCACTGACTCCACACCTTCACATCACAAGAAGGGGGTCTACAGGCTAGTGCAAGAATACGAGCAAGTCTTCAGCAAACATCCGCTAGACTTTTGAAAAATAAAAGGGGTCAAACACTACATCCCCACAAGTGCACACCCACCCATCAAAGAGAGATATAAGCCAAATCTACCTGCACATTACCAGTGTACCAAGGACATGTTGAGCAACATGAAGGAGGCTGGGGTTATCCGTGACAGTTGTAGCCTCTGGGCAGCTCCGTTGGTCCTGTTAAAGAAGAAGGACAGCACCACTCCCCTGTATTGAGGAATAGCTAGCTGCATTGACAACTGCAAATTATTTTTCTACCCTTGATCTCACTAGTCACTATTGGCAAGTGTCCGTTGCTGAGGCAGACCGGAAGAAGACCGCCTTTGCCACCCCGATGGGTCTCTGCGAGTTCAAAAGCATGCCCTTCGAGCTGTGCAATTTGCCAGGAACCTTCCAGAGGCTGATGGAATGCTGCTTGGGACACCGAAACTTTGAAACGGTACTGCTATACCTTTATGATGTTATTGTTTATTCTAACGCAAACAAGATTTTAGGGTGTATAAAAAGGGAGATTAGATCCGATGATCCCAACGTATTGTTACCCCTCTATAAATCACTTGTAAGGCCACATCTGGAATATGGGGTAAAGTCCTGAGCAGGTTGATAACCATTGGTTTGAGCATGGTAGGGTGTAGTACGCATCTTCCTGCATCGGTAAAAGCTGCAGAAGTCCTTGAAGATTTCCGCTTCAAAGGCAGTGCCTTGATCTGTGAGGACTCTCTCTGAGTAGCCATGAGGTCTGCATAAGTGTGCTTGGAAGACCTTCGCTGCAGTATGGGCCATTAGATCTTTGACTTGTACCACAACCATAAATCTCGAGTAGTTGTCTACCATCGTAAGTGCATACGTGAGCTCACCTCGATATTCTGCAACAAAACTCCCTTTTTCGATTTCAGTTTCAGCAAACACTCCTCTTCCTGTAGAAAATATTTATCATTACCTAAGACAGTCATTCTAATGCATGACAATATTAAGGCAATTTAGTTAAAACTTGTTTTAACTCACCTTTAAGGGGATTGATGTATTTCATGGTCAATCCAGGTTTGTCAGTGATGGCACTGACATAATGTATGGCGTCTTTTTCGGGCGTTATCCTTTGCCTTTTCATTGTGAAAATCCAGTTGCCTATATCAAAGCAAATTCTACTACTTGTAAAGTATGCAGAAAATGAAATGTAGAACATATAACATCAACTGCTTAGGAACGCATCATAGGTTAGTACTTAAAAGGATATTGTCATGTTCTAGTCATAATGCAAGCTGGACATTTTTCATGTTACCCTGTAATCGCCGGCCTGTTCTAATGCTCACAAGCCAAGATATAGGCTCAGCTGCTAAGGCTTCCCTCTGCCTTCTGAATGAAAATTGAATATGTCTGGCTCACTGTGTATATAGCAGGTGCTCAGAAAAAATAAGAGTTAATTCAATAGAAATAGCTCTGGCACACTATAGTGATCAATAACGTAAGAAAAGAACTCTTAGAATGCTGAAAATTCTTTATTTGTGCAAAAGGATAATTCATCCAACGTTTCGAGCTTGTTTTTAGGTCTTTATCAAGGATAAAGTTATCTAAGATCATAAAGGGTTACAAAACCATATAAACACGTAATTAGTACATAGTACAACATAACAGTACAATATATTGCTACTTGAGAGTACAATGGGTCAAATGACCATGATGCACATACAAAAAATTTTTCCAAAGCCATAGTGAAAACATTTGTACTGAGGAAAGAAAATTTCCACATGACCTATCTGGAGAAACATTCTGGATCAAACAACCAAAAATAGTCAAGCAGGTAAATACACACCTATATGGATAACAGGATGATATGTGTTCAATTGTATAGCGTCATTGCCATTAAGGTACAAATGGAAAACTTGCAATCCTATATAGTGAAGGAAATGAACACATATCATATCAAAGAACACAGGAACATGGGTGTGAGAAAAACCTCAATGTTTATACTTTGTTCTTTATAATGGTGTGAACATGTATATGTCTCAGTACCTTATGAACTTGAGAATTCTAGTGAGTAGATGATGAAAGCCTATTCCAGAACTGGAATCGGTAAATAATTGTAGGTGGAATCTAAATGAAAAGATGGTACAAGTGTTATCATGACACGTGGGCTATAACACAATGGACCGTGTGACAAAGAAGAAAGGAGAGAAAGAAGAGGAAGAAAATGGAACTACCTGTAACATTACGTGATAGTCACTGGTAAGTATCACTTGACAATTCAGGTGAAAAAGGATTCCTTTATTAAAGGGTTCTCAGTCGCCTCAGGATCATGAAATACTAGGGTAAATGATATGAGAATGGGTAAGAAGCACCACTAAAGGAAATATGAGATGCAGGACATATATCTATAAACCCCTGAACTACATGATAGAAATAAAAAGAAGAAAAAAGAAAAAAAAGAAGAAAGAAGAAGAACACATAGAATGCGGAAAGAGAATGGGTACAACTACCTGAGTTACTGCAGGGAGGCCCCTGGTAGGTATTGTGAGGGTTAGTGGAATTCCTTCACTGAAGGGTTCTCAGTTGCCTCAGGTTCGTGAAAAATGCTATAGACAAATAATGCCCGGAGAAAAGGGGTTCATATACAGCGAATAATGGTAATACAAGGTACATGTGTCCCATGTAATAGTATAAATATATATATATTGTACTAAGCTCTACACCAGAAATAGAAAGTAGTCCCTCTGCCTTCTGTCTAGGTGCCCTGAGTTATGTCCTGTAAACTGTCACAGTGACCTAGACACACATGTGTAGTAGGGGAATATCCCTGCTGAGATGCCAGAGCTAGAGCACTCGTTTGCTGTGGAGTTGAACGCTATGTGAGCAGTTCTTACCTTCAATGAGCAGAAGTCTCTTTTTTCAGATTTCAATATCTCTGTGGGTATCTGGCAGAAATATGGAATACTCTTTACTGCTAAGACCCTGTACACCACTCCCACTAAAGGGGGCTTTACACGCTGCGACATCGCTAATGCGGAGTCGTTGGGGTCACGGAATTTGTGACGCACATCCGGCCGCATTAGCGATGTTGCTGCGTGTGATACCGATGAGCGATTTTGCATCGTTGCAAAAACGTGCAAAATCGCTCATCGGTGACATGGGTCTCCATTCTCGATTATCGTTACTGCAGCAGTAATTATGTAGTTCGTCGCTCCTGCGGTAGCACACATCGCTCCGTGTGACACCGCAGAAACGAGGAACCTCTCCTTACCTGCCTCCCAGCCGCTATGAGGAAGGAAGGAGGTGGGCGGGATGTTCCGGCCACTCATCTCCGCCCCTCCGCTGCTATTGGGCGGTCGCTCAGTGACGTCGCTGTGACGCCGCACGGACCGCCCCCTTAGAAAGGAGGCGGTTCGCCGGACACAGCGACGTCGCCGGGCAGGTAAGTATGTGTGACGGGTCTGGTCGGTGTTGTGCGGCATGGGCAGCGATTTGCCCGTGTCGCGCAACAGATGGGGGCGGGTACCCACACTAGCGATATCGGGACCGATATCGCAGTGTGTAAAGTAGCCTTTAGTCACATGACCAAGACTGTATCTGTGTCCCTACAACACACTTGAGACAAATGTGTGTGTGAGCCTGCATTGTGGGGTATATATAATATATTATAGAGCTGGGAAGGATCATTCTAAGCAGTGAGCTGTTCCAGTATTTGTAGGAAAATACCCAGTAGAAGCATCAAACACAGCACCAATACCTCCCATCAGTATTCCACCACAGTGCCATGTAACCCATGCCCTACACTCCCATCTACACCAATACTATACAGGCACAAACTAGTATATCTGACTAAAAGCCCCCAAAATATGAAGAACGGCCTATAGTTGAGTGTGGATATAAAATCTATGTGAGCAGAGCTAGAATAGAAATCACTGATCGCATTGAAGTCATTCTGACCATAAATCACCATGATATCAAGGTGAGGAGTTGTGTGTTACTGCTGGGAGGAAAGGGTTAACAGTGGAATATTAAGGTGCATTTCTGTGTGCAGTGTTACTAGTCAATGTAACAATTCAGTATGAGCTGCTCTTGGTGCCGGGGGAGGGAGATGCTCTCCTGAGCAAGATAGATGGGGAATGAACATGATATCTATATAGTGTAAGGCAGGGGGTCTCAAACCAGGTGATCATGTCTGATCAACTGGTTACATTATGTCTGATTACCTTGTCTAACAGTTTTTTCTCCCCTTTCTTTACCTTCCAGGTTCCCATAGTCACGTGAAATATCCCTGTTGCACTTGATTACGGCTCACTATTCACTATAGGATGTCTTATATCTAACATCACACTCTCACCCATCAGCACTCTATAGGTTTGTATAAGGTATGCGCTTACACATCCGGTCCTCCATAGGTATTTCCACTTATGTAACACTATCCCTATGATCACTCATAACTCATACCCTTGTAGTCAATTACAGCCTCCTCTCTCCCCCCTCCCCTTCTCCCTTTCCATCTATAATTTTGCCAGTACAATATTAGTTTACATTAGGCACACACTCACATATTCCTTTCCTTAGTGATTTATTGTAATTCACATTCACATACAATTCTCTATGCCTGCCCCATTACTACATTCATACCTACTTGACCCTATCCTGATACCCCTTGTCTCACCTTGTTGGTCCCTACACCTGTTATCATGTCCTTTCCTGTGTCTGTCTTGTACGTTTCTAGGTAACAACAAAGAATCAAAATTTAAGTCCATCGTGGAGAACATGCTGAAACGTTTCAAAGCCTTGGGTTGTCTAATGAATTTGAAGTTACATTTTTTACATTCCTATTTGGACTACTTGTCTGAAAACCTTGGTGCTGGTGGGAAGAACAAGAAGGTTTTCATCGGAATATCAAGGAGATGGAACGACGATACCAAAGTAAATGAAACGTGAACATGATTGCCGAATGCTTCACAGAGAAGATCCACAGGCCTTCTATAAGAGAAAAGGGGGATCTAGAGAAAAGGAAAAAGTGCAAGAATAAATTTCTAATAAAGTTGCAGAATGACTGTACAATAAATAAATGTATTTTATATATAAAATTGTGAATATTTTTGGTTACAATAAGTATTTTTCTTGTTCATGTCACTTGTATGTAACTTCACACATGGATTGTACAAAATCAATATTTGATGGTTAAAAAAAAATATTTATTTTTTTTTTTAAATCAGGACATTAGAGCATGTGTTCTGCCTTCTTTTACGTAATGCTGTGAATCTCTAGCATACAGCTAAACCCTAGTTCACATTTCAAATAAACAGACTGTGAAGTTCAATAGCCTTGATTTATTAGCTGGTAACGTGAACTTGATTGCAGTATACATGGAATATACAGTGAATATAGGAATATCCAAGATGCAGTTGAAGACAGAATACGGTATATCCAAGATACTGTTTTATACGGGTAAAAACTATAACAAGAAAATGATTACAGTCAGTACAGTGTTAATACAGAGTTAACATAGCATAACAGTACATGAGATGCAGTTCTTACGAGAATGTAGGTGAAAGGTCACTGCATCTGCAATACATAGAAATCTTATCTAGACAAACAAGACAGGGATGACACTAAAGGTGTAGAAGTACAATGTACAATGCATTTACTACACTCTTCCATCTAGGATTCTATCACTAACACATGTAATTTGCTTTGCTCACCGGATTACACTAGGCAGGGGTGAATGTACAGAGAGGTAAGTCGGCATGTCCTTTCCTGACAAATCCAAAGAAAAAATGGCTGCAGGCTTCTTCTCAGCTCAGGGAGGCATTCCTTACCCAGAATACCTTTAGCTTAAAGGGAAACTCAGCAATTCAAAAGAATAACAATGACCTCTAGGGATTGTAACAGAAATTTCAATGAATGACTATTAGCAGGCTGCCATGAGGCAGAACAGCATGGGTATTTAATATATCCTCCTTGCTGCCCAAGAAGCAATGAGAACATTTTTAGACCACCACATATTGACCATCCCTGCTCCTTGTAGTTAAGTTTCTTGAGAATAAAGTCTAAATTCTCACAGCTTTCTTCCAAGTGCATAGCATGTGTGACGCCCTGGACTAGCCAGGTAGTCACAAACACAAAATCACACACACCCCCTCCCCTGGATAGTCTACATCAGTCACACAAAATCCTTGTTGCCTCCTCCAGGCTCTGATGTCCACACCAGGTGGGGCGGAGCCAGGCGGTTGGCCCCACCCACCGAGGAGTTCACAGGCCCGGAGGCGGGAAAAAGCAGTTAGTTTAGTTTTGTAGTGGAAAGTGAGAGGACAGAAACTGTTAGTGTCTGGGTAGGAGCCCAGGCACTGTCAGCAAGGTCGGCAGACGGTGGTGGCCGTCTGCAGGAGGTGGTACAAGTCAGCTGAACCGTAGGACCGGGGACGGGCGGTGACCCGAGGGGAACTGAACCGGTGAGCGGATCTGTACCAAGCACAAAGGCAGGGCCATTGGACCCTGACCAGGCTAGGAGCCGCCGACAATGGTCAAATCCGAGAGTGACCGGAATCCCAGGGGTTCCCTAACACCCAAGACCCGACAGAAGGCAACCGTCCACACCGTGAGGATAAAAAGCCACCGCCATAGGCTAGAGATCCAAGGGCCAGCGCCTGCGGGCAAACGGGCTCCCTCGGTACGTACACCCCAGCCATCCAGCCTCCCCGTACCGCCACCGGGCCCCGGGATCACCAACCCCTACCCACGGAGGGGGAACCAACATCCTAGCTGCTCCCTGCCATCGCTCCCGGGATCCCCGTCACCAGCAGTGGTGGTGCCCATTATCACCACGACCTGTGGGTGACGTCACTAACTATCTCCCCAAACAAACCACCCCCTTTTCACTCGTGGGCGAGGAGCGCTGCTCGAGTCCCCGGATCTGGCCCTCCGCTCGAGCCACCGAGCAGCAGCAGCAGCAGAAGTCCCCGAACCCGAGCGTAGCGTGCGTGGCCCCTCTGCCCGCGACACATGCCCTACACACACTGAAGAATACTTACTGCCATTGAGCAGTAGCACAGCTTTCAGACTTTTTGGATGAAACAATGACGTGTCTCCACTCGCTCACATTGTACTTAATGTTACATTTTCCATCAGCACAGGAACATCGCTTGAATACACTAGAGCACCATCTTCAGAAAAGTATGGAGGGAATCTTTTCAGAATTCTAACCTTTTGGAAACCTATTGTCACGCTCTCCGGGTCCCCTGCTCTGCCCCCCGGCTCACCTGCCACGCTCCCCGGCTTCCCTGCTTCGCTCCCCGGCTCCTCTGGCAGACATCCCCCGCTCCACGGTCTCCAGCCTCCACCACCTGCGGTCCCCAGGCGGCCCGGTCCCCGCTCCCGGCGCCCGTCGGCAGCCCTGCTCCAGGCCGGCTCCCATAACAGATGCAAGCTTGTCCTGTTTGGTGGAGATGATATTTAATAAAATAAGTAGAAATCCACTAAAAGTTTTGTTTGGTTATCTTGCAATCCCGAGATAATCGTCTCCATGCTCCAAATCCATTTTAAAGCCATTTTTAAGGCATTTCGCGCATACATGAAATGAACACATTTTTCTCCAAAACTATAACAGATGCAAGCTTGTCCTGTTTGGTGGAGATGATATTTAATAAAATAAGTAGAAATCCACTAAAAGTTTTGTTTGGTTATCTTGCAATCCCGAGATAATCGTCTCCATGCTCCAAATCCATTTTAAAGCCATTTTTAAGGCATTTCGCGCATACATGAAATGAACACATTTTTCTCCAAAACTATAACAGATGCAAGCTTGTCCTGTTTGGTGGAGATGATATTTAATAAAATAAGTAGAAATCCACTAAAAGTTTTGTTTGGTTATCTTGCAATCCCGAGATAATCGTCTCCATGCTCCAAATCCATTTTAAAGCCATTTTTAAGGCATTTCGCGCATACATGAAATGAACACATTTTTCTCCAAAACTATAACAGATGCAAGCTTGTCCTGTTTGGTGGAGATGATATTTAATAAAATAAGTAGAAATCCACTAAAAGTTTTGTTTGGTTATCTTGCAATCCCGAGATAATCGTCTCCATGCTCCAAATCCATTTTAAAGCCATTTTTAAGGCATTTCGCGCATAGATGAAATGAACACATTTTTCTCCAAAACTATAACAGATGCAAGCTTGTCCTGTTTGGTGGAGATGATATTTAATAAAATAAGTAGAAATCCACTAAAAGTTTTGTTTGGTTATCTTGCAATCCCGAGATAATCGGTCTCCATGCTCCAAATCCATTTTAAAGCCATTTTTAAGGCATTTCGCGCATACATGAAATGAACACATTTTTCTCCAAAACTATAACAGATGCAAGCTTGTCCTGTTTGGTGGAGATGATATTAATAAAATAAGTAGAAATCCACTAAAAGTTTTGTTTGGTTATCTTGCAATCCCGAGATAATCGTCTCCATGCTCCAAATCCATTTTAAAGCCATTTTTAAGGCATTTCGCGCATACATGAAATGAACACATTTTTCTCCAAAACTATAACAGATGCAAGCATGTCCTGTTTGGTGGAGATGATATTTAATAAATAAGTAGAAATCCACTAAAAGTTTTGTTTGGTTATCTTGCAATCCCGAGATAATCGTCTCCATGCTCCAAATCCATTTTAAAGCCATTTTTAAGGCATTTCGCGCATACATGAAATGAACACATTTTTCTCCAAAACTATAACAGATGCAAGCTTGTCCTGTTTTGGTGGAGATGATATTAATAAAATAAGTAGAAATCCACTAAAAGTTTTGTTTGGTTATCTTGCAATCCCGAGATAATCGTCTCCATGCTCCAAATCCATTTTAAAGCCATTTTTAAGGCATTTCGCGCATACATGAAATGAACACATTTTTCTCCAAAACTATAACAGATGCAAGCTTGTCCTGTTTGGTGAGATGATATTTAATAAAATAAGTAGAAATCCACTAAAAGTTTTGTTTGGTTATCTTGCAATCCGAGATAATCGTCTCCATGCTCCAAATCCATTTTAAAGCCATTTTTAAGGCATTTCGCGCATACATGAAATGAACACATTTTTCTCCAAAACTTATAACAGATGCAAGCTTGTCCTGTTTGGTGGAGATGATATTTAATATAATAAGTAGAAATCCACTAAAAGTTTTGTTTGGTTATCTTGCAATCCCGAGATAATCGTCTCCATGCTCCAAATCCATTTTAAAGCCAGTTTTTAAGGCATTTCGCGCATACATGAAATGAACACAATTTTTCTCCAAAACTATAACAGATGCAAGCTTGTCCTGTTTGGTGGAGATGATATTTAATAAAATAAGTAGAAATCCACTAAAAGTTTTGTTTGGTTATCTTGCAATCCCGAGATAATCGTCTCCATGCTCCAAATCCATTTTAAAGCCATTTTTAAGGCATTTCGCGCATACATGAAATGAACACATTTTTCTCCAAAACTATAACAGATGCAAGCTTGTCCTGTTTGGTGGATGATGAATTTAATAAAATAAGTAGAAAATCCACTAAAAGTTTTGTTTGGTTATCTTGCAATCCCGAGATAATCGTCTCCATGCTCCAAATCCATTTTAAAGCCATTTTTAAGGCATTTCGCGCATACATGAAATGAACACAATTTTTCTCCAAAACTATAACAGATGCAAGCTTGTCCTGTTTGGTGGAGATGATATTTAATAAAATAAGTAGAAAATCCACTAAAAGTTTTGTTTGGTTATCTTGCAATCCCGAGATAATCGTCTCCATGCTCCAAATCCATTTTAAAGCCATTTTTAAGGCATTCGCGCATACATGAAATGAACCCATTTTTCTCCAAAACTATAACAGATGCAAGCTTGTCCTGTTTTGGTGGAGATGATATTTAATAAAATAAGTAGAAATCCACTAAAAGTTTGTTTGGTTATCTTGCAATCCCGAGATAATCGTCTCCATGCTCCAAATCCATTTTAAAGCCATTTTTAAGGCATTTCGCGCATACATGAAATGAACACATTTTTCTCAAAACTATAACAGATGCAGCTTGTCCTGTTTGGTGGAGATGATATTTAATAAAATAAGTAGAAATCCACTAAAAGTTTTGTTTGGTTATCTTGCAATCCCGAGATAATCGTCTCCATGCTCCAAATCCATTTTAAAGCCATTTTTAGGCATTCGCGCATACATGAATGAACACATTTTTCTCCAAAACTATAACAGATGCAAGCTTGTCCTGTTTGGTGGAGATGATATTAATAAAATAAGTAGAAATCCACTAAAAAGTTTTGTTTGGTTATCTTGCAATCCCCGAGATAATCGTCTCCATGCTCCAAATCCCATTTTAAAGCCATTTTAAGGCATTTCGCGCATACATGAAATGAACACATTTTTCTCCAAAACTATAACAGATGCAAGCTTGTCCTGTTTGGTGGAGATGATATTTAATAAAATAAGTAGAAATCCACTTAAAGTTTTGTTTGGTTATCTTGCAATCCCGAGATAATCGTCTCCATGCTCCAAATCCATTTTAAAGCCATTTTTAAGGCATTTCGCGCATACATGAAATGAACACATTTTTCTCCAAAACTATAACAGATGCAAGCTTGTCCTGTTTGGTGGAGATGATATTTAATAAAATAAGTAGAAATCCACTAAAAGTTTTGTTTGGTTATCTTGCAATCCCGAGATAATCGTCTCCATGCTCCAAATCCATTTTAAAGCCATTTTTAAGGCATTTCGCGCATACATGAAATGAACACATTTTTCTCCAAACTATAACAGATGCAAGCTTGTCCTGTTTGGTGGAGATGATATTTAATAAAATAAGTAGAAATCCACTAAAGTTTTGTTTAGTTATCTTGCAATCCGAGATAATCGTCTCCATGCTCCAAATCCATTTTAAAGCCATTTTTAAGGCATTTCGCGCATACATGAAATGAACACATTTTTCTCCAAAACTATAACAGATGCAAGCTTGTCCTGTTTGGTGGAGATGATATTTAATAAAATAAGTAGAAATCCACTAAAAGTTTTGTTTGGTTATCTTGCAATCCCGAGATAATCGTCTCCATGCTCCAAATCCATTTTAAAGCCATTTTTAAGCATTTCGCGCATACATGAAATGACACATTTTTCTCCAAAACTATAACAGAATAACAGATGCAAGCTTGTCCTGTTTGGTGGAGATGATATTTAATAAAATAAGTAGAAATCCACTAAAAGTTTTGTTTGGTTATCTTGCAATCCCGAGATAATCGTCTCCATGCTCCAAATCCATTTTAAAGCCATTTTTAAGGCATTTCGCGCATACATGAAATGAACACATTTTTCTCCAAAACTATAACAGATGCAAGCTTGTCCTGTTTGGTGGAGATGATATTTAATAAAATAAGTAGAAATCCACTAAAAGTTTTGTTTGGTTATCTTGCAATCCCGAGATAATCGTCTCCATGCTCCAAATCCATTTTAAAGCCATTTTTAAGGCATTTCGCGCATACATGAAATGAACACATTTTTCTCCAAAACTATAACAGATGCAAGCTTGTCCTGTTTGGTGGAGTGATATTTAATAAAATAAGTAGAAATCCACTAAAAGTTTTGTTTGGTTATCTTGCAATCCCGAGATAATCGTCTCCATGCTCCAAATCCATTTTAAAGCCATTTTTAAGGCATTTCGCGCATACATGAAATGAACACATTTTTCTCCAAAACTATAACAGATGCAAGCTTGTCCTGTTTGGTGGAGATGATATTTAATAAAATAAGTAGAAATCCACTAAAAGTTTTGTTTGGTTATCTTGCAATCCGAGATAATCGTCTCCATGCTCCAAATCCATTTTAAAGCCATTTTTAAGGCATTTCGCGCATACATGAAATGAACACATTTTTCTCCAAAACTATAACAGATGCAAGCTTGTCCTGTTTGGTGGAGATGATATTTAATAAAATAAGTAGAAATCCACTAAAAGTTTTGTTTGGTTATCTTGCAATCCCGAGATAATCGTCTCCATGCTCCAAATCCATTTTAAAGCCATTTTTAAGGCATTTCGCGCATACATGAAATGAACACATTTTTCTCCAAAACTATAACAGATGCAAGCTTGTCCTGTTTGGTGGAGATGATATTTAATAAAATAAGTAGAAATCCACTAAAAGTTTTGTTTGGTTATCTTGCAATCCCGAGATAATCGTCTCCATGCTCCAAATCCATTTTAAAGCCATTTTTAAGGCATTTCGCGCATACATGAAATGAACACATTTTTCTCCAAAACTATAACAGATGCAAGCTTGTCCTGTTTGGTGGAGATGATATTTAATAAAATAAGTAGAAATCCCACTAAAAGTTTTGTTTGGTTATCTTGCAATCCCGAGATAATCGTCTCCATGCTCCAAATCCATTTTAAAGCCATTTTTAAGGCATTTCGCGCATACATGAAATGAACACATTTTTCTCCAAAACTATAACAGATGCAAGCTTGTCCTGTTTGGTGGAGATGATATTTAATAAAATAAGTAGAAATCCACTAAAAGTTTTGTTTGGTTATCTTGCAATCCCGAGATAATCGTCTCCATGCTCCAAATCCATTTTAAAGCCATTTTTAAGGCATTTCGCGCATACATGAAATGAACACATTTTTCTCCAAAACTATAACAGATGCAAGCTTGTCCTGTTTGGTGGAGATGATATTTAATAAAATAAGTAGAAATCCACTAAAAGTTTTGTTTGGTTATCTTGCAATCCCGAGATAATCGTCTCCATGCTCCAAATCCATTTTAAAGCCATTTTTAAGGCATTTCGCGCATACATGAAATGAACACATTTTTCTCCAAAACTATAACAGATGCAAGCTTGTCCTGTTTGGTGGAGATGATATTTAATAAAATAAGTAGAAATCCACTAAAAGTTTTGTTTGGTTATCTTGCAATCCCGAGATAATCGTCTCCATGCTCCAAATCCATTTTAAAGCCATTTTTAAGGCATTTCGCGCATACATGAAATGAACACATTTTTCTCCAAAACTATAACAGATGCAAGCTTGTCCTGTTTGGTGGAGATGATATTTAATAAAATAAGTAGAAATCCACTAAAAGTTTTGTTTGGTTATCTTGCAATCCCGAGATAATCGTCTCCATGCTCCAAATCCATTTTAAAGCCATTTTTAAGGCATTTCGCGCATACATGAAATGAACACATTTTTCTCCAAAACTATAACAGATGCAAGCTTGTCCTGTTTGGTGGAGATGATATTTAATAAAATAAGTAGAAATCCACTAAAAGTTTTGTTTGGTTATCTTGCAATCCCGAGATAATCGTCTCCATGCTCCAAATCCATTTTAAAGCCATTTTTAAGGCATTTCGCGCATACATGAAATGAACACATTTTTCTCCAAAACTATAACAGATGCAAGCTTGTCCTGTTTGGTGGAGATGATATTTAATAAAATAAGTAGAAATCCACTAAAAGTTTTGTTTGGTTATCTTGCAATCCCGAGATAATCGTCTCCATGCTCCAAATCCATTTTAAAGCCATTTTTAAGGCATTTCGCGCATACATGAAATGAACACATTTTTCTCCAAAACTATAACAGATGCAAGCTTGTCCTGTTTGGTGGAGATGATATTTAATAAAATAAGTAGAAATCCACTAAAAGTTTTGTTTGGTTATCTTGCAATCCCGAGATAATCGTCTCCATGCTCCAAATCCATTTTAAAGCCATTTTTAAGGCATTTCGCGCATACATGAAATGAACACATTTTTCTCCAAAACTATAACAGATGCAAGCTTGTCCTGTTTGGTGGAGATGATATTTAATAAAATAAGTAGAAATCCACTAAAAGTTTTGTTTGGTTATCTTGCAATCCCGAGATAATCGTCTCCATGCTCCAAATCCATTTTAAAGCCATTTTTAAGGCATTTCGCGCATACATGAAATGAACACATTTTTCTCCAAAACTATAACAGATGCAAGCTTGTCCTGTTTGGTGGAGATGATATTTAATAAAATAAGTAGAAATCCACTAAAAGTTTTGTTTGGTTATCTTGCAATCCCGAGATAATCGTCTCCATGCTCCAAATCCATTTTAAAGCCATTTTTAAGGCATTTCGCGCATACATGAAATGAACACATTTTTCTCCAAAACTATAACAGATGCAAGCTTGTCCTGTTTGGTGGAGATGATATTTAATAAAATAAGTAGAAATCCACTAAAAGTTTTGTTTGGTTATCTTGCAATCCCGAGATAATCGTCTCCATGCTCCAAATCCATTTTAAAGCCATTTTTAAGGCATTCGCGCATACATGAAATGAACACATTTTTCTCCAAAACTATAACAGATGCAAGCTTGTCCTGTTTGGTGGAGATGATATTTAATAAAATAAGTAGAAATCCACTAAAAGTTTTGTTTGGTTATCTTGCAATCCCGAGATAATCGTCTCCATGCTCCAAATCCATTTTAAAGCCATTTTTAAGGCATTTCGCGCATACATGAAATGAACACATTTTTCTCCAAAACTATAACAGATGCAAGCTTGTCCTGTTTGGTGGAGATGATATTTAATAAAATAAGTAGAAATCCACTAAAAGTTTTGTTTGGTTATCTTGCAATCCCGAGATAATCGTCTCCATGCTCCAAATCCATTTTAAAGCCATTTTTAAGGCATTTCGCGCATACATGAAATGAACACATTTTTCTCCAAAACTATAACAGATGCAAGCTTGTCCTGTTTGGTGGAGATGATATTTAATAAAATAAGTAGAAATCCACTAAAAGTTTTGTTTGGTTATCTTGCAATCCCGAGATAATCGTCTCCATGCTCCAAATCCATTTTAAAGCCATTTTTAAGGCATTTCGCGCATACATGAAATGAACACATTTTTCTCCAAAACTATAACAGATGCAAGCTTGTCCTGTTTGGTGGAGATGATATTTAATAAAATAAGTAGAAATCCACTAAAAGTTTTGTTTGGTTATCTTGCAATCCCGAGATAATCGTCTCCATGCTCCAAATCCATTTTAAAGCCATTTTTAAGGCATTTCGCGCATACATGAAATGAACACATTTTTCTCCAAAACTATAACAGATGCAAGCTTGTCCTGTTTGGTGGAGATGATATTTAATAAAATAAGTAGAAATCCACTAAAAGTTTTGTTTGGTTATCTTGCAATCCCGAGATAATCGTCTCCATGCTCCAAATCCATTTTAAAGCCATTTTTAAGGCATTTCGCGCATACATGAAATGAACACATTTTTCTCCAAAACTATAACAGATGCAAGCTTGTCCTGTTTGGTGGAGATGATATTTAATAAAATAAGTAGAAATCCACTAAAAGTTTTGTTTGGTTATCTTGCAATCCCGAGATAATCGTCTCCATGCTCCAAATCCATTTTAAAGCCATTTTTAAGGCATTTCGCGCATACATGAAATGAACACATTTTTCTCCAAAACTATAACAGATGCAAGCTTGTCCTGTTTGGTGGAGATGATATTTAATAAAATAAGTAGAAATCCACTAAAAGTTTTGTTTGGTTATCTTGCAATCCCGAGATAATCGTCTCCATGCTCCAAATCCATTTTAAAGCCATTTTTAAGGCATTTCGCGCATACATGAAATGAACACATTTTTCTCCAAAACTATAACAGATGCAAGCTTGTCCTGTTTGGTGGAGATGATATTTAATAAAATAAGTAGAAATCCACTAAAAGTTTTGTTTGGTTATCTTGCAATCCCGAGATAATCGTCTCCATGCTCCAAATCCATTTTAAAGCCATTTTTAAGGCATTTCGCGCATACATGAAATGAACACATTTTTCTCCAAAACTATAACAGATGCAAGCTTGTCCTGTTTGGTGGAGATGATATTTAATAAAATAAGTAGAAATCCACTAAAAGTTTTGTTTGGTTATCTTGCAATCCCGAGATAATCGTCTCCATGCTCCAAATCCATTTTAAAGCCATTTTTAAGGCATTTCGCGCATACATGAAATGAACACATTTTTCTCCAAAACTATAACAGATGCAAGCTTGTCCTGTTTGGTGGAGATGATATTTAATAAAATAAGTAGAAATCCACTAAAAGTTTTGTTTGGTTATCTTGCAATCCCGAGATAATCGTCTCCATGCTCCAAATCCATTTTAAAGCCATTTTTAAGGCATTTCGCGCATACATGAAATGAACACATTTTTCTCCAAAACTATAACAGATGCAAGCTTGTCCTGTTTAATGGAGATGATATTTAATAAAATAAGTAGAAATCCACTAAAAGTTTTGTTTGGTTATCTTGCAATCCCGAGATAATCGTCTCCATGCTCCAAATCCATTTTAAAGCCATTTTTAAGGCATTTCGCGCATACATGAAATGAACACATTTTTCTCCAAAACTATAACAGATGCAAGCTTGTCCTGTTTGGTGGAGATGATATTTAATAAAATAAGTAGAAATCCACTAAAAGTTTTGTTTGGTTATCTTGCAATCCCGAGATAATCGTCTCCATGCTCCAAATCCATTTTAAAGCCATTTTTAAGGCATTTCGCGCATACATGAAATGAACACATTTTTCTCCAAAACTATAACAGATGCAAGCTTGTCCTGTTTAATGGAGATGATATTTAATAAAATAAGTAGAAATCCACTAAAAGTTTTGTTTGGTTATCTTGCAATCCCGAGATAATCGTCTCCATGCTCCAAATCCATTTTAAAGCCATTTTTAAGGCATTTCGCGCATACATGAAATGAACACATTTTTCTCCAAAACTATAACAGATGCAAGCTTGTCCTGTTTGGTGGAGATGATATTTAATAAAATAAGTAGAAATCCACTAAAAGTTTTGTTTGGTTATCTTGCAATCCCGAGATAATCGTCTCCATGCTCCAAATCCATTTTAAAGCCATTTTTAAGCCATTTCGCGCATACATGAAATGAACACATTTTTCTCCAAAACTATAACAGATGCAAGCTTGTCCTGTTTGGTGGAGATGATATTTAATAAAATAAGTAGAAATCCACTAAAAGTTTTGTTTGGTTATCTTGCAATCCCGAGATAATCGTCTCCATGCTCCAAATCCATTTTAAAGCCATTTTTAAGGCATTTCGCGCATACATGAAATGAACACATTTTTCTCCAAAACTATAACAGATGCAAGCTTGTCCTGTTTGGTGGAGATGATATTTAATAAAATAAGTAGAAATCCACTAAAAGTTTTGTTTGGTTATCTTGCAATCCCGAGATAATCGTCTCCATGCTCCAAATCCATTTTAAAGCCATTTTTAAGGCATTTCGCGCATACATGAAATGAACACATTTTTCTCCAAAACTATAACAGATGCAAGCTTGTCCTGTTTGGTGGAGATGATATTTAATAAAATAAGTAGAAATCCACTAAAAGTTTTGTTTGGTTATCTTGCAATCCCGAGATAATCGTCTCCATGCTCCAAATCCATTTTAAAGCCATTTTTAAGGCATTTCGCGCATACATGAAATGAACACATTTTTCTCCAAAACTATAACAGATGCAAGCTTGTCCTGTTTGGTGGAGATGATATTTAATAAAATAAGTAGAAATCCACTAAAAGTTTTGTTTGGTTATCTTGCAATCCCGAGATAATCGTCTCCATGCTCCAAATCCATTTTAAAGCCATTTTTAAGGCATTTCGCGCATACATGAAATGAACACATTTTTCTCCAAAACTATAACAGATGCAAGCTTGTCCTGTTTGGTGGAGATGACATTTAATAAAATAAGTAGAAATCCACTAAAAGTTTTGTTTGGTTATCTTGCAATCCCGAGATAATCGTCTCCATGCTCCAAATCCATTTTAAAGCCATTTTTAAGGCATTTCGCGCATACATGAAATGAACACATTTTTCTCCAAAACTATAACAGATGCAAGCTTGTCCTGTTTGGTGGAGATGATATTTAATAAAATAAGTAGAAATCCACTAAAAGTTTTGTTTGGTTATCTTGCAATCCCGAGATAATCGTCTCCATGCTCCAAATCCATTTTAAAGCCATTTTTAAGGCATTTCGCGCATACATGAAATGAACACATTTTTCTCCAAAACTATAACAGATGCAAGCTTGTCCTGTTTGGTGGAGATGATATTTAATAAAATAAGTAGAAATCCACTAAAAGTTTTGTTTGGTTATCTTGCAATCCCGAGATAATCGTCTCCATGCTCCAAATCCATTTTAAAGCCATTTTTAAGGCATTTCGCGCATACATGAAATGAACACATTTTTCTCCAAAACTATAACAGATGCAAGCTTGTCCTGTTTGGTGGAGATGACATTTAATAAAATAAGTAGAAATCCACTAAAAGTTTTGTTTGGTTATCTTGCAATCCCGAGATAATCGTCTCCATGCTCCAAATCCATTTTAAAGCCATTTTTAAGGCATTTCGCGCATACATGAAATGAACACATTTTTCTCCAAAACTATAACAGATGCAAGCTTGTCCTGTTTGGTGGAGATGATATTTAATAAAATAAGTAGAAATCCACTAAAAGTTTTGTTTGGTTATCTTGCAATCCCGAGATAATCGTCTCCATGCTCCAAATCCATTTTAAAGCCATTTTTAAGGCATTTCGCGCATACATGAAATGAACACATTTTTCTCCAAAACTATAACAGATGCAAGCTTGTCCTGTTTGGTGGAGATGATATTTAATAAAATAAGTAGAAATCCACTAAAAGTTTTGTTTGGTTATCTTGCAATCCCGAGATAATCGTCTCCATGCTCCAAATCCATTTTAAAGCCATTTTTAAGGCATTTCGCGCATACATGAAATGAACACATTTTTCTCCAAAACTATAACAGATGCAAGCTTGTCCTGTTTGGTGGAGATGATATTTAATAAAATAAGTAGAAATCCACTAAAAGTTTTGTTTGGTTATCTTGCAATCCCGAGATAATCGTCTCCATGCTCCAAATCCATTTTAAAGCCATTTTTAAGGCATTTCGCGCATACATGAAATGAACACATTTTTCTCCAAAACTATAACAGATGCAAGCTTGTCCTGTTTGGTGGAGATGATATTTAATAAAATAAGTAGAAATCCACTAAAAGTTTTGTTTGGTTATCTTGCAATCCCGAGATAATCGTCTCCATGCTCCAAATCCATTTTAAAGCCATTTTTAAGGCATTTCGCGCATACATGAAATGAACACATTTTTCTCCAAAACTATAACAGATGCAAGCTTGTCCTGTTTGGTGGAGATGATATTTAATAAAATAAGTAGAAATCCACTAAAAGTTTTGTTTGGTTATCTTGCAATCCCGAGATAATCGTCTCCATGCTCCAAATCCATTTTAAAGCCATTTTTAAGGCATTTCGCGCATACATGAAATGAACACATTTTTCTCCAAAACTATAACAGATGCAAGCTTGTCCTGTTTGGTGGAGATGATATTTAATAAAATAAGTAGAAATCCACTAAAAGTTTTGTTTGGTTATCTTGCAATCCCGAGATAATCGTCTCCATGCTCCAAATCCATTTTAAAGCCATTTTTAAGGCATTTCGCGCATACATGAAATGAACACATTTTTCTCCAAAACTATAACAGATGCAAGCTTGTCCTGTTTGGTGGAGATGATATTTAATAAAATAAGTAGAAATCCACTAAAAGTTTTGTTTGGTTATCTTGCAATCCCGAGATAATCGTCTCCATGCTCCAAATCCATTTTAAAGCCATTTTTAAGGCATTTCGCGCATACATGAAATGAACACATTTTTCTCCAAAACTATAACAGATGCAAGCTTGTCCTGTTTGGTGGAGATGATATTTAATAAAATAAGTAGAAATCCACTAAAAGTTTTGTTTGGTTATCTTGCAATCCCGAGATAATCGTCTCCATGCTCCAAATCCATTTTAAAGCCATTTTTAAGGCATTTCGCGCATACATGAAATGAACACATTTTTCTCCAAAACTATAACAGATGCAAGCTTGTCCTGTTTGGTGGAGATGATATTTAATAAAATAAGTAGAAATCCACTAAAAGTTTTGTTTGGTTATCTTGCAATCCCGAGATAATCGTCTCCATGCTCCAAATCCATTTTAAAGCCATTTTTAAGGCATTTCGCGCATACATGAAATGAACACATTTTTCTCCAAAACTATAACAGATGCAAGCTTGTCCTGTTTGGTGGAGATGATATTTAATAAAATAAGTAGAAATCCACTAAAAGTTTTGTTTGGTTATCTTGCAATCCCGAGATAATCGTCTCCATGCTCCAAATCCATTTTAAAGCCATTTTTAAGGCATTTCGCGCATACATGAAATGAACACATTTTTCTCCAAAACTATAACAGATGCAAGCTTGTCCTGTTTGGTGGAGATGATATTTAATAAAATAAGTAGAAATCCACTAAAAGTTTTGTTTGGTTATCTTGCAATCCCGAGATAATCGTCTCCATGCTCCAAATCCATTTTAAAGCCATTTTTAAGGCATTTCGCGCATACATGAAATGAACACATTTTTCTCCAAAACTATAACAGATGCAAGCTTGTCCTGTTTGGTGGAGATGATATTTAATAAAATAAGTAGAAATCCACTAAAAGTTTTGTTTGGTTATCTTGCAATCCCGAGATAATCGTCTCCATGCTCCAAATCCATTTTAAAGCCATTTTTAAGGCATTTCGCGCATACATGAAATGAACACATTTTTCTCCAAAACTATAACAGATGCAAGCTTGTCCTGTTTGGTGGAGATGATATTTAATAAAATAAGTAGAAATCCACTAAAAGTTTTGTTTGGTTATCTTGCAATCCCGAGATAATCGTCTCCATGCTCCAAATCCATTTTAAAGCCATTTTTAAGGCATTTCGCGCATACATGAAATGAACACATTTTTCTCCAAAACTATAACAGATGCAAGCTTGTCCTGTTTGGTGGAGATGATATTTAATAAAATAAGTAGAAATCCACTAAAAGTTTTGTTTGGTTATCTTGCAATCCCGAGATAATCGTCTCCATGCTCCAAATCCATTTTAAAGCCATTTTTAAGGCATTTCGCGCATACATGAAATGAACACATTTTTCTCCAAAACTATAACAGATGCAAGCTTGTCCTGTTTGGTGGAGATGATATTTAATAAAATAAGTAGAAATCCACTAAAAGTTTTGTTTGGTTATCTTGCAATCCCGAGATAATCGTCTCCATGCTCCAAATCCATTTTAAAGCCATTTTTAAGGCATTTCGCGCATACATGAAATGAACACATTTTTCTCCAAAACTATAACAGATGCAAGCTTGTCCTGTTTGGTGGAGATGATATTTAATAAAATAAGTAGAAATCCACTAAAAGTTTTGTTTGGTTATCTTGCAATCCCGAGATAATCGTCTCCATGCTCCAAATCCATTTTAAAGCCATTTTTAAGGCATTTCGCGCATACATGAAATGAACACATTTTTCTCCAAAACTATAACAGATGCAAGCTTGTCCTGTTTGGTGGAGATGATATTTAATAAAATAAGTAGAAATCCACTAAAAGTTTTGTTTGGTTATCTTGCAATCCCGAGATAATCGTCTCCATGCTCCAAATCCATTTTAAAGCCATTTTTAAGGCATTTCGCGCATACATGAAATGAACACATTTTTCTCCAAAACTATAACAGATGCAAGCTTGTCCTGTTTGGTGGAGATGATATTTAATAAAATAAGTAGAAATCCACTAAAAGTTTTGTTTGGTTATCTTGCAATCCCGAGATAATCGTCTCCATGCTCCAAATCCATTTTAAAGCCATTTTTAAGGCATTTCGCGCATACATGAAATGAACACATTTTTCTCCAAAACTATAACAGATGCAAGCTTGTCCTGTTTGGTGGAGATGATATTTAATAAAATAAGTAGAAATCCACTAAAAGTTTTGTTTGGTTATCTTGCAATCCCGAGATAATCGTCTCCATGCTCCAAATCCATTTTAAAGCCATTTTTAAGGCATTTCGCGCATACATGAAATGAACACATTTTTCTCCAAAACTATAACAGATGCAAGCTTGTCCTGTTTGGTGGAGATGATATTTAATAAAATAAGTAGAAATCCACTAAAAGTTTTGTTTGGTTATCTTGCAATCCCGAGATAATCGTCTCCATGCTCCAAATCCATTTTAAAGCCATTTTTAAGGCATTTCGCGCATACATGAAATGAACACATTTTTCTCCAAAACTATAACAGATGCAAGCTTGTCCTGTTTGGTGGAGATGATATTTAATAAAATAAGTAGAAATCCACTAAAAGTTTTGTTTGGTTATCTTGCAATCCCGAGATAATCGTCTCCATGCTCCAAATCCATTTTAAAGCCATTTTTAAGGCATTTCGCGCATACATGAAATGAACACATTTTTCTCCAAAACTATAACAGATGCAAGCTTGTCCTGTTTGGTGGAGATGATATTTAATAAAATAAGTAGAAATCCACTAAAAGTTTTGTTTGGTTATCTTGCAATCCCGAGATAATCGTCTCCATGCTCCAAATCCATTTTAAAGCCATTTTTAAGGCATTTCGCGCATACATGAAATGAACACATTTTTCTCCAAAACTATAACAGATGCAAGCTTGTCCTGTTTGGTGGAGATGATATTTAATAAAATAAGTAGAAATCCACTAAAAGTTTTGTTTGGTTATCTTGCAATCCCGAGATAATCGTCTCCATGCTCCAAATCCATTTTAAAGCCATTTTTAAGGCATTTCGCGCATACATGAAATGAACACATTTTTCTCCAAAACTATAACAGATGCAAGCTTGTCCTGTTTGGTGGAGATGATATTTAATAAAATAAGTAGAAATCCACTAAAAGTTTTGTTTGGTTATCTTGCAATCCCGAGATAATCGTCTCCATGCTCCAAATCCATTTTAAAGCCATTTTTAAGGCATTTCGCGCATACATGAAATGAACACATTTTTCTCCAAAACTATAACAGATGCAAGCTTGTCCTGTTTGGTGGAGATGATATTTAATAAAATAAGTAGAAATCCACTAAAAGTTTTGTTTGGTTATCTTGCAATCCCGAGATAATCGTCTCCATGCTCCAAATCCATTTTAAAGCCATTTTTAAGGCATTTCGCGCATACATGAAATGAACACATTTTTCTCCAAAACTATAACAGATGCAAGCTTGTCCTGTTTGGTGGAGATGATATTTAATAAAATAAGTAGAAATCCACTAAAAGTTTTGTTTGGTTATCTTGCAATCCCGAGATAATCGTCTCCATGCTCCAAATCCATTTTAAAGCCATTTTTAAGGCATTTCGCGCATACATGAAATGAACACATTTTTCTCCAAAACTATAACAGATGCAAGCTTGTCCTGTTTGGTGGAGATGATATTTAATAAAATAAGTAGAAATCCACTAAAAGTTTTGTTTGGTTATCTTGCAATCCCGAGATAATCGTCTCCATGCTCCAAATCCATTTTAAAGCCATTTTTAAGGCATTTCGCGCATACATGAAATGAACACATTTTTCTCCAAAACTATAACAGATGCAAGCTTGTCCTGTTTGGTGGAGATGATATTTAATAAAATAAGTAGAAATCCACTAAAAGTTTTGTTTGGTTATCTTGCAATCCCGAGATAATCGTCTCCATGCTCCAAATCCATTTTAAAGCCATTTTTAAGGCATTTCGCGCATACATGAAATGAACACATTTTTCTCCAAAACTATAACAGATGCAAGCTTGTCCTGTTTGGTGGAGATGATATTTAATAAAATAAGTAGAAATCCACTAAAAGTTTTGTTTGGTTATCTTGCAATCCCGAGATAATCGTCTCCATGCTCCAAATCCATTTTAAAGCCATTTTTAAGGCATTTCGCGCATACATGAAATGAACACATTTTTCTCCAAAACTATAACAGATGCAAGCTTGTCCTGTTTGGTGGAGATGATATTTAATAAAATAAGTAGAAATCCACTAAAAGTTTTGTTTGGTTATCTTGCAATCCCGAGATAATCGTCTCCATGCTCCAAATCCATTTTAAAGCCATTTTTAAGGCATTTCGCGCATACATGAAATGAACACATTTTTCTCCAAAACTATAACAGATGCAAGCTTGTCCTGTTTGGTGGAGATGATATTTAATAAAATAAGTAGAAATCCACTAAAAGTTTTGTTTGGTTATCTTGCAATCCCGAGATAATCGTCTCCATGCTCCAAATCCATTTTAAAGCCATTTTTAAGGCATTTCGCGCATACATGAAATGAACACATTTTTCTCCAAAACTATAACAGATGCAAGCTTGTCCTGTTTGGTGGAGATGATATTTAATAAAATAAGTAGAAATCCACTAAAAGTTTTGTTTGGTTATCTTGCAATCCCGAGATAATCGTCTCCATGCTCCAAATCCATTTTAAAGCCATTTTTAAGGCATTTCGCGCATACATGAAATGAACACATTTTTCTCCAAAACTATAACAGATGCAAGCTTGTCCTGTTTGGTGGAGATGATATTTAATAAAATAAGTAGAAATCCACTAAAAGTTTTGTTTGGTTATCTTGCAATCCCGAGATAATCGTCTCCATGCTCCAAATCCATTTTAAAGCCATTTTTAAGGCATTTCGCGCATACATGAAATGAACACATTTTTCTCCAAAACTATAACAGATGCAAGCTTGTCCTGTTTGGTGGAGATGATATTTAATAAAATAAGTAGAAATCCACTAAAAGTTTTGTTTGGTTATCTTGCAATCCCGAGATAATCGTCTCCATGCTCCAAATCCATTTTAAAGCCATTTTTAAGGCATTTCGCGCATACATGAAATGAACACATTTTTCTCCAAAACTATAACAGATGCAAGCTTGTCCTGTTTGGTGGAGATGATATTTAATAAAATAAGTAGAAATCCACTAAAAGTTTTGTTTGGTTATCTTGCAATCCCGAGATAATCGTCTCCATGCTCCAAATCCATTTTAAAGCCATTTTTAAGGCATTTCGCGCATACATGAAATGAACACATTTTTCTCCAAAACTATAACAGATGCAAGCTTGTCCTGTTTGGTGGAGATGATATTTAATAAAATAAGTAGAAATCCACTAAAAGTTTTGTTTGGTTATCTTGCAATCCCGAGATAATCGTCTCCATGCTCCAAATCCATTTTAAAGCCATTTTTAAGGCATTTCGCGCATACATGAAATGAACACATTTTTCTCCAAAACTATAACAGATGCAAGCTTGTCCTGTTTGGTGGAGATGATATTTAATAAAATAAGTAGAAATCCACTAAAAGTTTTGTTTGGTTATCTTGCAATCCCGAGATAATCGTCTCCATGCTCCAAATCCATTTTAAAGCCATTTTTAAGGCATTTCGCGCATACATGAAATGAACACATTTTTCTCCAAAACTATAACAGATGCAAGCTTGTCCTGTTTGGTGGAGATGATATTTAATAAAATAAGTAGAAATCCACTAAAAGTTTTGTTTGGTTATCTTGCAATCCCGAGATAATCGTCTCCATGCTCCAAATCCATTTTAAAGCCATTTTTAAGGCATTTCGCGCATACATGAAATGAACACATTTTTCTCCAAAACTATAACAGATGCAAGCTTGTCCTGTTTGGTGGAGATGATATTTAATAAAATAAGTAGAAATCCACTAAAAGTTTTGTTTGGTTATCTTGCAATCCCGAGATAATCGTCTCCATGCTCCAAATCCATTTTAAAGCCATTTTTAAGGCATTTCGCGCATACATGAAATGAACACATTTTTCTCCAAAACTATAACAGATGCAAGCTTGTCCTGTTTGGTGGAGATGATATTTAATAAAATAAGTAGAAATCCACTAAAAGTTTTGTTTGGTTATCTTGCAATCCCGAGATAATCGTCTCCATGCTCCAAATCCATTTTAAAGCCATTTTTAAGGCATTTCGCGCATACATGAAATGAACACATTTTTCTCCAAAACTATAACAGATGCAAGCTTGTCCTGTTTGGTGGAGATGATATTTAATAAAATAAGTAGAAATCCACTAAAAGTTTTGTTTGGTTATCTTGCAATCCCGAGATAATCGTCTCCATGCTCCAAATCCATTTTAAAGCCATTTTTAAGGCATTTCGCGCATACATGAAATGAACACATTTTTCTCCAAAACTATAACAGATGCAAGCTTGTCCTGTTTGGTGGAGATGATATTTAATAAAATAAGTAGAAATCCACTAAAAGTTTTGTTTGGTTATCTTGCAATCCCGAGATAATCGTCTCCATGCTCCAAATCCATTTTAAAGCCATTTTTAAGGCATTTCGCGCATACATGAAATGAACACATTTTTCTCCAAAACTATAACAGATGCAAGCTTGTCCTGTTTGGTGGAGATGATATTTAATAAAATAAGTAGAAATCCACTAAAAGTTTTGTTTGGTTATCTTGCAATCCCGAGATAATCGTCTCCATGCTCCAAATCCATTTTAAAGCCATTTTTAAGGCATTTCGCGCATACATGAAATGAACACATTTTTCTCCAAAACTATAACAGATGCAAGCTTGTCCTGTTTGGTGGAGATGATATTTAATAAAATAAGTAGAAATCCACTAAAAGTTTTGTTTGGTTATCTTGCAATCCCGAGATAATCGTCTCCATGCTCCAAATCCATTTTAAAGCCATTTTTAAGGCATTTCGCGCATACATGAAATGAACACATTTTTCTCCAAAACTATAACAGATGCAAGCTTGTCCTGTTTGGTGGAGATGATATTTAATAAAATAAGTAGAAATCCACTAAAAGTTTTGTTTGGTTATCTTGCAATCCCGAGATAATCGTCTCCATGCTCCAAATCCATTTTAAAGCCATTTTTAAGGCATTTCGCGCATACATGAAATGAACACATTTTTCTCCAAAACTATAACAGATGCAAGCTTGTCCTGTTTGGTGGAGATGATATTTAATAAAATAAGTAGAAATCCACTAAAAGTTTTGTTTGGTTATCTTGCAATCCCGAGATAATCGTCTCCATGCTCCAAATCCATTTTAAAGCCATTTTTAAGGCATTTCGCGCATACATGAAATGAACACATTTTTCTCCAAAACTATAACAGATGCAAGCTTGTCCTGTTTGGTGGAGATGATATTTAATAAAATAAGTAGAAATCCACTAAAAGTTTTGTTTGGTTATCTTGCAATCCCGAGATAATCGTCTCCATGCTCCAAATCCATTTTAAAGCCATTTTTAAGGCATTTCGCGCATACATGAAATGAACACATTTTTCTCCAAAACTATAACAGATGCAAGCTTGTCCTGTTTGGTGGAGATGATATTTAATAAAATAAGTAGAAATCCACTAAAAGTTTTGTTTGGTTATCTTGCAATCCCGAGATAATCGTCTCCATGCTCCAAATCCATTTTAAAGCCATTTTTAAGGCATTTCGCGCATACATGAAATGAACACATTTTTCTCCAAAACTATAACAGATGCAAGCTTGTCCTGTTTGGTGGAGATGATATTTAATAAAATAAGTAGAAATCCACTAAAAGTTTTGTTTGGTTATCTTGCAATCCCGAGATAATCGTCTCCATGCTCCAAATCCATTTTAAAGCCATTTTTAAGGCATTTCGCGCATACATGAAATGAACACATTTTTCTCCAAAACTATAACAGATGCAAGCTTGTCCTGTTTGGTGGAGATGATATTTAATAAAATAAGTAGAAATCCACTAAAAGTTTTGTTTGGTTATCTTGCAATCCCGAGATAATCGTCTCCATGCTCCAAATCCATTTTAAAGCCATTTTTAAGGCATTTCGCGCATACATGAAATGAACACATTTTTCTCCAAAACTATAACAGATGCAAGCTTGTCCTGTTTGGTGGAGATGATATTTAATAAAATAAGTAGAAATCCACTAAAAGTTTTGTTTGGTTATCTTGCAATCCCGAGATAATCGTCTCCATGCTCCAAATCCATTTTAAAGCCATTTTTAAGGCATTTCGCGCATACATGAAATGAACACATTTTTCTCCAAAACTATAACAGATGCAAGCTTGTCCTGTTTGGTGGAGATGATATTTAATAAAATAAGTAGAAATCCACTAAAAGTTTTGTTTGGTTATCTTGCAATCCCGAGATAATCGTCTCCATGCTCCAAATCCATTTTAAAGCCATTTTTAAGGCATTTCGCGCATACATGAAATGAACACATTTTTCTCCAAAACTATAACAGATGCAAGCTTGTCCTGTTTGGTGGAGATGATATTTAATAAAATAAGTAGAAATCCACTAAAAGTTTTGTTTGGTTATCTTGCAATCCCGAGATAATCGTCTCCATGCTCCAAATCCATTTTAAAGCCATTTTTAAGGCATTTCGCGCATACATGAAATGAACACATTTTTCTCCAAAACTATAACAGATGCAAGCTTGTCCTGTTTGGTGGAGATGATATTTAATAAAATAAGTAGAAATCCACTAAAAGTTTTGTTTGGTTATCTTGCAATCCCGAGATAATCGTCTCCATGCTCCAAATCCATTTTAAAGCCATTTTTAAGGCATTTCGCGCATACATGAAATGAACACATTTTTCTCCAAAACTATAACAGATGCAAGCTTGTCCTGTTTGGTGGAGATGATATTTAATAAAATAAGTAGAAATCCACTAAAAGTTTTGTTTGGTTATCTTGCAATCCCGAGATAATCGTCTCCATGCTCCAAATCCATTTTAAAGCCATTTTTAAGGCATTTCGCGCATACATGAAATGAACACATTTTTCTCCAAAACTATAACAGATGCAAGCTTGTCCTGTTTGGTGGAGATGATATTTAATAAAATAAGTAGAAATCCACTAAAAGTTTTGTTTGGTTATCTTGCAATCCCGAGATAATCGTCTCCATGCTCCAAATCCATTTTAAAGCCATTTTTAAGGCATTTCGCGCATACATGAAATGAACACATTTTTCTCCAAAACTATAACAGATGCAAGCTTGTCCTGTTTGGTGGAGATGATATTTAATAAAATAAGTAGAAATCCACTAAAAGTTTTGTTTGGTTATCTTGCAATCCCGAGATAATCGTCTCCATGCTCCAAATCCATTTTAAAGCCATTTTTAAGGCATTTCGCGCATACATGAAATGAACACATTTTTCTCCAAAACTATAACAGATGCAAGCTTGTCCTGTTTGGTGGAGATGATATTTAATAAAATAAGTAGAAATCCACTAAAAGTTTTGTTTGGTTATCTTGCAATCCCGAGATAATCGTCTCCATGCTCCAAATCCATTTTAAAGCCATTTTTAAGGCATTTCGCGCATACATGAAATGAACACATTTTTCTCCAAAACTATAACAGATGCAAGCTTGTCCTGTTTGGTGGAGATGATATTTAATAAAATAAGTAGAAATCCACTAAAAGTTTTGTTTGGTTATCTTGCAATCCCGAGATAATCGTCTCCATGCTCCAAATCCATTTTAAAGCCATTTTTAAGGCATTTCGCGCATACATGAAATGAACACATTTTTCTCCAAAACTATAACAGATGCAAGCTTGTCCTGTTTGGTGGAGATGATATTTAATAAAATAAGTAGAAATCCACTAAAAGTTTTGTTTGGTTATCTTGCAATCCCGAGATAATCGTCTCCATGCTCCAAATCCATTTTAAAG
The DNA here is from genome assembly GCF_048569485.1 of Anomaloglossus baeobatrachus. NCBI lineage: Eukaryota > Metazoa > Chordata > Amphibia > Anura > Aromobatidae > Anomaloglossus > Anomaloglossus baeobatrachus. Next base: position 158,128 of record NW_027442240.1, read on the forward strand.
CCATTTTTAAGGCATTTCGCGCATACATGAAATGAACACATTTTTCTCCAAAACTATAACAGATGCAAGCTTGTCCTGTTTGGTGGAGATGATATTTAATAAAATAAGTAGAAATCCACTAAAAGTTTTGTTTGGTTATCTTGCAATCCCGAGATAATCGTCTCCATGCTCCAAATCCATTTTAAAGCCATTTTTAAGGCATTTCGCGCATACATGAAATGAACACATTTTTCTCCAAAACTATAACAGATGCAAGCTTGTCCTGTTTGGTGGAGATGATATTTAATAAAATAAGTAGAAATCCACTAAAAGTTTTGTTTGGTTATCTTGCAATCCCGAGATAATCGTCTCCATGCTCCAAATCCATTTTAAAGCCATTTTTAAGGCATTTCGCGCATACATGAAATGAACACATTTTTCTCCAAAACTATAACAGATGCAAGCTTGTCCTGTTTGGTGGAGATGATATTTAATAAAATAAGTAGAAATCCACTAAAAGTTTTGTTTGGTTATCTTGCAATCCCGAGATAATCGTCTCCATGCTCCAAATCCATTTTAAAGCCATTTTTAAGGCATTTCGCGCATACATGAAATGAACACATTTTTCTCCAAAACTATAACAGATGCAAGCTTGTCCTGTTTGGTGGAGATGATATTTAATAAAATAAGTAGAAATCCACTAAAAGTTTTGTTTGGTTATCTTGCAATCCCGAGATAATCGTCTCCATGCTCCAAATCCATTTTAAAGCCATTTTTAAGGCATTTCGCGCATACATGAAATGAACACATTTTTCTCCAAAACTATAACAGATGCAAGCTTGTCCTGTTTGGTGGAGATGATATTTAATAAAATAAGTAGAAATCCACTAAAAGTTTTGTTTGGTTATCTTGCAATCCCGAGATAATCGTCTCCATGCTCCAAATCCATTTTAAAGCCATTTTTAAGGCATTTCGCGCATACATGAAATGAACACATTTTTCTCCAAAACTATAACAGATGCAAGCTTGTCCTGTTTGGTGGAGATGATATTTAATAAAATAAGTAGAAATCCACTAAAAGTTTTGTTTGGTTATCTTGCAATCCCGAGATAATCGTCTCCATGCTCCAAATCCATTTTAAAGCCATTTTTAAGGCATTTCGCGCATACATGAAATGAACACATTTTTCTCCAAAACTATAACAGATGCAAGCTTGTCCTGTTTGGTGGAGATGATATTTAATAAAATAAGTAGAAATCCACTAAAAGTTTTGTTTGGTTATCTTGCAATCCCGAGATAATCGTCTCCATGCTCCAAATCCATTTTAAAGCCATTTTTAAGGCATTTCGCGCATACATGAAATGAACACATTTTTCTCCAAAACTATAACAGATGCAAGCTTGTCCTGTTTGGTGGAGATGATATTTAATAAAATAAGTAGAAATCCACTAAAAGTTTTGTTTGGTTATCTTGCAATCCCGAGATAATCGTCTCCATGCTCCAAATCCATTTTAAAGCCATTTTTAAGGCATTTCGCGCATACATGAAATGAACACATTTTTCTCCAAAACTATAACAGATGCAAGCTTGTCCTGTTTGGTGGAGATGATATTTAATAAAATAAGTAGAAATCCACTAAAAGTTTTGTTTGGTTATCTTGCAATCCCGAGATAATCGTCTCCATGCTCCAAATCCATTTTAAAGCCATTTTTAAGGCATTTCGCGCATACATGAAATGAACACATTTTTCTCCAAAACTATAACAGATGCAAGCTTGTCCTGTTTGGTGGAGATGATATTTAATAAAATAAGTAGAAATCCACTAAAAGTTTTGTTTGGTTATCTTGCAATCCCGAGATAATCGTCTCCATGCTCCAAATCCATTTTAAAGCCATTTTTAAGGCATTTCGCGCATACATGAAATGAACACATTTTTCTCCAAAACTATAACAGATGCAAGCTTGTCCTGTTTGGTGGAGATGATATTTAATAAAATAAGTAGAAATCCACTAAAAGTTTTGTTTGGTTATCTTGCAATCCCGAGATAATCGTCTCCATGCTCCAAATCCATTT